>NW_018128233.1:247141-271334 GCF_001952655.1 Monopterus albus | reverse complement strand
TTGTTTGGCAGTTTGTCTCTCTCCCTGATCTGATCAGACTTGCTGTTTTATGTTTTAACTGCTACAAATCACTGGTTTTACATTATTGGCTTACCATATGTTAATAGTATATTTCCTACTTTTCTTAGCAGTTTTTGGTTTCCATTCATTCCTGAATGCTGTTAAAATGAATTGTTTACATTTTTTAATCATAATTCAGGGTACCCAAGTGTGCTAACACTAAACCCAGTACAGCAGGGAGAAAACACTTCCAAGACATTTCTTACTTGATTTATTTGTGCTAAATCTTTTTTTTTAAGATAAGTAAGTATTTGCTTGTAATGACAAACCCATGGAAAGTTATGAGCAAACTGCAATTGAGCTGTAGCATATTTCAGCTCGTTGTTATGGTTTTCTGACATCCAACCTTTAGCTGAGAAATCTAGATATTTCCTGTAGAGTTCATGGAGATCAAACTTGAGCTAAAAGGAGAATGCATATTGGACTTAAATTTGCCAGGTGGCCAGAAACACACCTCAAAAAATAATGATAATGTTGCTCTGTATCTGCTGGATGTGTAAATAGACAGCTATTTGCTAACTTGTTCATCTCAGCAGCTTTATATGGTGATAACGTGGTAGTTGTGTGTTTACAGATTGCTCTGCTGCCCCCGAGTGGTCAGACTTCAGCTAATGCAGCGTTGTTGCAGCGTTATGATCACAACGTGCATACAAAACATGTTGAGTGTTTCATATTTGATGATTGTGCAAGTTGTGTTTACTAAATCAGTGGTTTTAGTAAACACAAAAATCAAGATAAAAGGCTAAAAATCAAACACCAAAAATAAAAATCTTAAATTTTTTTTAAACATTATATGCTCTGGAAAGGATTGTATATGCAGGTTGTGTTAGTAGGTTCAGTCTGTCCCTCCTTGCCTTTTTCACCCCTTATACTCTGAGTCTAAATAGAGACACACCACATTTCAAGTGGTCATATCCGACCGTATTCTTATTGTCCTTCTCTGTCACCCATCAGATGCACGTCTTTCTCCTGGTATCCCAGACACCCCCAGCAGACTGGTGTTTTCTGCTCTGGGACCAACTGCCCTCAAAGTCAGCTGGCAGGAGCCCCATTGTGAGAAAGACATCCTGGGCTACTGTGTCTTCTATCAGCTGCTCAACGGAGGTAAATCAACCCTGGGACCAAAGACCATTTACGGCATCAGCACTTGTATTTGATTTAACCTCTTGTGTAATAATGAGACTACATTTGTTATATTATGATACAAAAAAAGCATTTGACAGAAATCAACTTGAGACACAAAATTAAGAAAAGAATTTTATAACCAATGGATCTACTGGATTTTAGCATATGGACGCAGTTGATCGAGGTGTTCTTTTTTCTGCACTTGTCTTGCTTTTTTGTGCACTTTTGCAGTTGTCAGTAAAAAAAACAGGAACTTAATAGGAAGAAATATATTCTTTACTGCATGGAATGTATTGATTTTGCTGTAATAGCTACTTGTTTTTAAATATTTCTTGCAGATTCTAAACACCTTATGTCCTCTCGTCTAGGTGAAGTGAAACGCATCAATGTGACGAACCCAGCAGAGAACTCTGTGATCATCCAGGACCTGCTGCCCAACCACTCCTATCTGTTTAAGGTGAAGGCTCAAAGCCAGGAGGGCTGGGGTCCAGAGAGAGAGGGAGTCATCACCATTGAGTCTGCCGTTGACCCCAAGAGTCCCCTCAGCCCCATGCCGGGTACTGACTCCACTGATTTTAGTGTCACCACTTCTTGGCTGAATCTGCACAAACAATGAATGTGTCTTTATGCAGTCGCTAAAAGTACAAGATCTTTAACTTTCTCTTTCACTGCAGGCTCGCCATTTACACTGAGCACTCCCAGTGCCCCGGGTCCCCTCATCTTCACTGCTCTGAGCCCTGATTCTCTGCAGCTCAGCTGGGAGAAACCTCGCAAACCCAATGGAGACATCTTGGGCTATGTAGTCACCTGCGAACAGCTGCATGGTGGAGGTGAACTGCCATACAGTATTGTGCTTTGTAGTTATGTTATGAAAGTGTGTGCATTTTTTTTTTTACCTGTGTTTCTCATTGTCTCCAGGAGATGTACGTTCCTTCCAGGTGAACGGTGACAGTGCTGAGACCAGTCTGACTGTCCCAAACCTGACTGAGAACATTCCCTACAAGTTTAAAGTTCAGGCTCGAACCACACTGGGCTTTGGTCCAGAGAGGGAGGGCATCATCACCATCGAGTCCCAGGATGGAAGTAAGATCACTTCTTCTAAAGCATTTGACATGAATGAAACAAATAGTTTCCAGTAGCAGCTGTTAGAGACTGACATGCAGTATGACACTGGTCCTGGAACAAAACCATGCTACTGATTTTGCCATTCTTAAGCCCTTATATGTCACAGGACTGAAGTTGCATACTTTGTCCTGAGGGTGGCATTAGAGGTCAAAGGGTCCTAAAACACAGTGGTTTATCCCTTTAGGAACATAAATGTAAATGGCAATCTGCCGATTAGACTATGGGATATTAATCTGTACAGTGTTGGCACTTTGGCGTGAATGGATATGAAAGCAAAGCTTACGGTGTCCTGGAGGTGGAGCATCTTCATCCTCAGGAGTGTGAATCAGATCCGTACAGTTCAAAGCAAGTGGAAATTTTGACCTGACTTTGGCAGTGGAGAAAACATAATGGTTCATCTTCTGAGTGTCATGAATACAGCAGGTTTATGGAAATTAGGCCTTTCAATGTTTAAATACCTGACAGTTTGGGCTGATGATACTGAAAGGTCAAGACTCATCTTCTGGTGACCATAAATTTCAGTGGCAAATTAGTTCACTTTTTTTGGTGACTACTTTGAGATCCCATCAGTCAAGGAGAAATTTTTTGACAAGATCATGTTACCATGAAAGGTCATTAGGTCACCAAAACCATCAGAAGTAATTCTTTGTGGACCATAAGTATCCATACAAACATTCATGGCAGTTTGACCGGTAATGTTTTGCTCTGCATCAAAGAGGCTGACATGATCATCCTATGGATTAAAATACAGTCACCATTAAACTACAGTATGTTCAGGATTGTTCAATATTCAATTTAGCATTCCTATCACTTTCTCAGTGTCTTCAATTTTAGCATGTGACAGTATACTAAGATGTGCATTTCTTTCCTTCTTCACCCTCTGTAGGTGCTTTGTCTCAGTACAACAACCAGTCGATGACAAGAAGAGAAGTATTCCACTTGCCAACAGAAGTCACCACACGAACCAACGTCTCACACACTATGCTCAACGACCCCTTCTTCTCAGGTACAAACTACGGTTCCAGTTTCACTGATGTCCTGCTATAAATAAGATATGCTCCCAGTAACACATGCTGCTTTCTCACTAACAGACGGGATGATGATGACCACACAGCACACAGAGAGCGGTGGCGTGATGACCCGTCACATCACCAAGGAAGTGGTTCAGAGGAGTGTCACCGGAGGAACAACCGTCACGAAGAAGATGCTTTATGAATCTTAAGATCTTATTTAACTGGACCCCAAATCAACACCCAAAGGTTAAACATGCCGAGGAATCATATCTGAGATTCTCTTTTAAAAAGAGTCCGCTTCAGAGTCCTCACACACGATCAGTGGATGTTTTTATATGTGTGTGTGCGATTCTGCAACCAAAAAAGATTTTATGAAAGAAATACCTGGAGAGGAGGCCGTTCTCTCATGTCTGTTACAAACTGTGGCCACTTTTTTCCATAGTTGAGGTTCATTTTAACAGTACCATAATTTTCACTGTTGCTTTTTGATATATTTCTTTCCAGTTTCTCTACAGTAAGGAAATAATTTAGTTGAAGGTTGCACTCCCTCTGTCAGTTCAGCTCTGGTAACAACACACTGGGGCTTTAAATGAGGCCAGCACTGGCCAGTAATCTGACTGTGGTTCAGTAATCCAAAGTGGCCTCTCCCCTCCATCACCTGTCCCCAGACCTTCCTGTAAGAGATGATCCGTCTGCATGTGATGTGTTTTGAAACCTGCCAAATTACAATCCTGACTGAAATGTCAGTCTTTCTGAGATGCACCTGTTTGCAAGACACTCTCTAGAAACTGGTGTAGATTCTCGCTACAGTTAGGTTCATTTTCTTCCAAGTGGTCCTATCCAGAGCGATTGAGAGTCAGATTGGTGGAACGTGTGTTCACAGATGTGTATTATATGAAAGTGTGATATTTTATCCATATTTAATACTTTTTAAGATTTTCACTTACACAGACATTTCTGCAAACAGAGGTTTGTGCTTGTGTTACTCATTTATAAGCCCATTTCCTACTGACAAGCAATAGGTATGATCTCAAATCTCTTTTAGATGTAACTTGGTTTTGCTTTTCATAAGAGACTTTATACTCAAAAATGTGGTATACACTGCTTCAAGATGATACATTTGATGTTTTTGTAACTCTGCAAGGCCATTGTATTTAGCATTTTGGATAGATTAACATCTCTGTATCCGGACTATGATGTTATACAGTGTGTAAAGACAGAAAGATTGTATTTGCTTAAATGCAAGTCCTGCTATATTTTGGCTTCAGAGTTTGATGAGAAACAGCTTTCATAAAATGGCATTTTTATCAGGAAATACAGTTAAGTGCATCAGCTTTTACAAAACAAACTCAGTAAAGTATTCATGTCATGTATTGCTTACTTTTAAGCACTTACCTTTTGTATTTTTAAGTCAGTTTTATTGCACTTAATAAAGGTTTGAAATGAAAAGATTTCCATTATATACATAAGTGAATGAATTAATGTCTGAATCATGCGTGATCACTGAAGACGAAAAGGAGCATTTACTGATCATTTTTTATATTTGAGAGAAAAGGGTCGTCTTTATATTACACGCAGAAACAAAACCACAGCTGCCCATGCTGGACAAATGTTTGCAGGAAGCTTGAGACAAAAAAAAGAAAACGCAATTAACTCTTCACGTGTCAACCCAGTCTGTAATTATCTGCCTTCCAGTGTTAAAAAGCTCTCATTAGCTGCACTGAGGCTCTAAGTAGCTGGTCACACATCCTTTCCACGGTGCGGTGCCTTTACAGTTTGGAAGTTAGTCTGCAAGTACTTCTTCATCTCTAAGAAATGTTTTTTCTTGTCCATATGACTGTAGTGACATGACAATGACATGACTGGTGTTTTTCATCTTTACACTCTAAATTATTTGACTTCTAATCCTCTGTCAAACTTTACTGGAGAGTGAAAAAATCATTTTCACTCAGCTAAAAACAAGGCGGTTCTGAGGTTTTTGTCCTGACACCATTAAAATATTCATCTTAACACAAATAGTTGCATGTTTCTATGAAGGCAGAGTAACAGAAAGTATAGTTCACAATGATGACAGCTCACATCCCTGATCTCACAAGGCAACCTGCAGAAAGAGTCAGACTTTTAGTCCAGAGCCAGCACACAGGATTCAAATTCACTAAATAATGGGCCAGAATGAGTCTGTGAGCTGCTGAGGATCAGGATTGAACAGTAAAGTGCATTTAGCAGGTCAGTTCCAGCGGCAGGGCCCAGGGCAGAGGCATGGCTGTCTGACAGCCACAGGCCTGATCACGAGCTCTTTGACAACTTCTGTTGTCCCAAACACGGGGTACAGTTCCTCACTGAACTTCTGGTTGTAGGTGTACAGGTGAGAGCGCTTCTCTGCATCATAGAAGGACAGCTGGCCCTGCTCATAGTCCAGGTACACCCCAACTTTCTTGGGCACCAAGCTCTGGGGCAGCGGGGTGGAAGGCACGGTCAGAGCTTTCAGATCTGTGCCCCTCTCCAGACGCAGGGTCAGGTGGCCTGTATCTGTGTTGAGCGAGCGGAAGCCCTGCCTCACTGCAGATGCTTTAGTCACGCCCAGCCGCCAGTCCTGCTTGCCCACCTCCACCTCCCAATAGTGGCGTCCAGAGGTGAAGCCCTTCTTGCCTACAGCACACCACCAGCCATCAAAGCGTCGCTGGCATTGCGGGAGGTCACGGCGCTCCAGGCCACACCGCATGCGCTTTTCATCACTGGAGATGAGCAGGTCTGGGTTGGCTGAGTAGGAGTCCAGAGTGACGTCCTCTGTGGTGGTGCAGGACAGAAAGATTACAAATTATAAAGTCAGATATCAAAGTATGAGGAGGAAAAGAGGTGATTCTCCTTTAGATCATTTTATTGTGAAAGACTTTCCTACCTGCTGCATCGCAAATCCAGTTCCATACTGTAGAGAAAAAGCAGAGGCACTCTTTCAACATATTTACATTAACAACAGATCAAGTGACCATATGAAATGTGAAGGGAGGTCACCTGCAATGAATTACAGTTCCCTTCAGCTCCACTGAGGTTTTAGCACCTTACAGCAGCTATTCTTAGCAAAATAAAAAAAAAGGTTCTGATAAACTCAGTGAACGCCACCTGCCCAGGACCCATCTGCAAACAGTTAGCGACTAGCTAGTGAACAGTTGGTGCATTTAGCAGCTAAAGAGCCCGGTATTTCCCCCGAGGAGTTGGTGGAGGCTAAAACAGAGCCTCAGAGTGAAAATGAGAGGGTGAACATTAAAATGATTACCAATAAGATTTGTTGTTTTGATGGATTTTAGTCAACAGGATGGCCTTTGTTTCTTCATCTATGAAACTCAGGAAATTATTGACGTGCATTTTAGGATAGTTTTGGTTTGGTTTGGTGTCTTCTCTCTCTCTCTCCCTGTACCTTTCTGCAGGTATCCCTGGCTTCAGAGCTGTACATTTTTAGAGGCCCAGCCCCTGGCCACATTAACCTGTGTGTGTCAGTTTTGTTCTTGTTGTGCTCCGATGCTCTTCTCTTCTCTCTCCTCCATCCACTCACCCCAACCGGTCGAGGCAGAAGGACGCCCACCAAGAGCCGGGGTCCGTCAGAAGTTTCTTCCATTAAAGTGCTTGCTCAAAGGGGTATTTGTTGGGTTTTTCCTTATAATAGTGATAATATAATAGTGATATAATAGACCTTATTATGTAAAGTGCCCTGAGACATTTGTTGTTTTTAATTGCCACTATATGAATGTAACTAAAATGAACTTAATTAATTAAGAGGACACAAACATGACTCCAAAAATGCTCCATGAAAAAGGTCAAAGCAGGTGTAAACACCAAAATTTTAGTGATTGCTCAGTCAACAGAGTCTTTTATCAAGCAATTACACCCAACACTGACACATTTCAGCTTCTGAAATGCAAAGATTTGCTGCTCTTCTTTTAAATCATATCAAATAAACTGAATATTTTGTGGTTTTGGTCCACTGGTTAGACAAAACAAGCAATCTGAAAACATGATGCAACTACTAACATATGGCTCTGTTACTGAGCTACATACACTGCTATTATAAATTCCAGTAAAAAGTCTGAATTCCATCTGAATTAACTGCAAAGTGCCACAGTAACCGATAACACCAGGCGTTTAAGTGACTGAGCACTTAACTAGTCATGCTATAATGAATCAGAAAAAGCATCAGACGTGAGCCAACACAAGTAAGAAAATCTAATGTGTTTAAAAAGGTTATGTTTATCATTATCAAGGTAACAATATAATGTGATGAATAGTAGATTGTAGCTCATATTGCCCAGTCCCACTTAACAGACTAATCAGTAATGCAGCCCTGCAATCAACATAGTCATTTAAAGTAATTCATGTCAACAATATTTAGGATTTCCACTCACCACAGTGGGGGATGTAGCGGACAGCGTCTGAAAGAAGGGGTTTGGTTATTTACCGCAATCAGTTTCATTCCTCACCCAAATGCTTCTGCATGGTCCTGTCTCTATTTTTCTTTCTTATCCTTTAAATACATTTACACTGATTAGTTCCATTACAGATGGCTAGGTACAGATGGCTTTTCAGCATCTTGAACGCTAACTATACGACTTTATTATTTGAGTTTTTTAAGTCGTGGTTTTATTGATGGCTCCTCATATGAAACACTTTCCACAATGAAAAAGAGACATGTCTGTCAAAGCTGCACTCACCACTCCTCTGGCTCCTCTGCTTTCTCACCAGCCACTGCTTAGTCACATCCTCCTACACATGCACAGGCAGATGATGGAAACATAAAGACAAACAGGCTGAACAATGAGATTAGAATGACTGAATGTTGTGTAGCATATACTGTATACTGTACACTGTGCTTCACAGTCTTTACACCACTGTACATCTGTCATGTTTTCATTCTTTCTAGCATTCTAACTAAAGACATCCAGACCTTTACAGGGCTGTCGGCATTAAGCATGGCCAGCATGACAAGCTCCATGGCTGGGAGCAGGTTGGGCAGACAGCCCCTCTTCCACTGGAACTCCAGGTCATCCAGCATCATGAGCACTGGCTCACCTGGCCAGACAGGGGGCTGGAAAGATGATGTTAAAGAGGGAATTATTCAGGAAGTGGCATTCACTTAAATCAGCCACAAATAGAGGGACTTTCTGGTCGCACCTCCAGGATATTACACGTATGATGAGATGACTGGCAATGGCAGGGCTTAGCCAAATCATCTTTATCAGATACAAGGAAGGAACTGAGTCAGGCTTTAATCACCCACCAACTGCAGGAACAAAATTCTACCAGACATTATCCTCAATGCCGGGCATTGTGTAATCACCTGAGGTCTACTTTTAATCGCCCATGTCCAATCCATGATGACCCTTTTGTGGGGTCCCATGTCATACTCCCCTCTGGCCTCCGGCATGCAGACGAGGTGACCCTTCCAGTCTTTTTTCCCTGGCTTCTCATACTGGCAGTCGGACAGGATGATCCTTGACTGAATATGAAACAGAAACATTCAAGCATGTGCAGGCTATTTAGAAAAGTTGCTAGAAACAGTTTATGGCACCTGTTACAAACCTGCATTCTCTTGTCTAACACTGCCGCCCATTCCATGATAAAATCACAACACACACTGGCTGGCCAGATGTCCTCGCTGGTCCAGATGTGACTGAGGATGTTTGACCTCTGGGGGTAAAAGAAGATACAAATGAGAGTCTGTGATTTTGTGACACAGCAAGAAATGAGAGGACAGGAGATGAACTTGCCTGACAAATTTTGTTGAGTTCTCGAGCTAATTCCATAATAAATAACTGATTTTCCACCAGCAGCTCCTTCTTCTCAAGTCTCACTCGCTTATGAGACTCCTGGAGCAAAACACACAGTAGACGTAAAGGAACAAAATAACGACTGGGATCACAGAGGGGTGTGGAAATTTAACATTAGCAGCAAATACAATACCCGTGCCTTGAGCCGGATTTTGAGCTTTTTGGCTGGCTTGATAAGGAACTGCAGGCAGTCCTTCATCATGCTGGCAGCTGGAGAGCGAGGCCCTGTGGTACAATAATAAAAAGCTTTAGTACATTCACCTCTGTCAAGTGCTAAAGCGGAACTGCAGCTGACTGGGCTCCAGTCGCCCACGTAAATTGATGAGAGAGCAGAAATCAGTTGTTTATGAGAGCTGGCAAAAAGGCATTGTAGGTATGTGTTTAGACAGAGGAGCACTGCAGAATTTTCATCACACTGGAAGCCTGTGGAGAGGCATAATTAGGCCCTCTGAGCTATCATTTGCTGAGGAGGAGAGAAAATAAGACCCACAGGGATAGCAGTGTAAAAAGAGACTGTCCACCCACTTCACACACACAAAACCACAAAGTGAGCGATAAACAGAGAAACAATGTAGAAACAAAAGAAAAAAATTGCACAGTAATAGGATTTCCTGATGTGTGTGGGTCGATGTGCTCCGATCACAGCTTTGAAATTGGAAATTTATTCCCAGGGAGATCTGAGGCAGCAGTGTGGAGCTGTGGAGGGAGGGGGGATTGTTGGACCAGTTTGCTGTTGATTCAGCAGTTCAACCCTGCACGACACTTTGATGCGCAGCGGAGATGAGTGGCTCTTTCAGTGATGTAGGGGTGGTTGCTGCAGCCAACAGATGCTGGTCTTGAGTTCTCAAGGACTGAAGAGCATACATGGTGCTGGGGGGGCTGAGGATTTTAGCCAAAATAAAACCTACATCAAACTAAACATCTGAAAATTTACATTTCAGTGAGTAATAGCAGCAATACACATTCAATGTCTGAATATGTCTCAGAGAAAGTAAGGGGGAAATACACTCCTGCACGGTCTGTCTGTCAAACTGTGAGGAGCTGTATCTACACATTCACTCCTGGTTAGACAGAGGGTCTATTTTTGGCAGTGGAGGCAGAATGTGTAGGTGCCCGTGTGTGGTAGAGAGGAGCTGGAACATTAGAAGAAATCCAGGATTAGCACCTTCGCCACTGCTGTACAAACCCAGGTAGTGGCCTTGTATATTAGGAGCGACAGACCAACCTGTGCCTCTAAGTCAGCATCAAGACAAACAGACCATAATACACCAGTGTTGTTATTCCTTTCACAAAATGCATCTTTTTGAAATATTAATGCTACACTGTGAATAAAGATGAACACACAAACTGCCCCCGTGCGCATGAATGCAAAGATCGACTGCAGTTGCTATCAGGCAGACTAATTAATTTATTTAATTACGCCCTAGGCACAGTTTAGTATTATAGCCATTAGAAGGACGTTTTGTTAAAGAAGGAAAGTTTCACCTTGTTTTGGGAGTAGTTTCCTTTCGGTAGTCAACTTTCCGCTGCTCTTCTGGGATGCTCCAGCTAAATCGATGTAGTGATCCTCCGCCACCCTTCATCCACACCACAACTGTGGCACGGGAGGCACGGTGCGCTCTTATCCCTCTCCTCTGCGCAGCCGCAGTTTGACCAAAGACCCGCCAGGGGGCGCCATATCGTTACGGAACCTGAGAATTCCAGCCGCTCAGCCTTCGTTTGTCTCGCATATGGACACTGAGGAACGGGCAGGTGTTTCGCTATGTGAGGTACAAGGAAGTGCTCCGGTGACTGGAGGCTAGGGCTCTGTGCGTCGTCAGCTGGTCGCTGCTCTTCCCTCGACATGGCACCTAAAGACCCTCTGCTCGGAACTCTGAGAGGTGAGGATCAGTAGCTGATGCATATTAACGTGGATACTGGGTTATCGTTTCCGTTTAGACAGCCGATAGCACCGTTCAGTCTTACACCTCTTATGATTCTACCCAGAGCATTTCTGTTTCATTTCTGTTGTGCGCGCCCAGAAAAGCATTGCGCACCACCTGCCACACTGTTTCTACTCTGTGCTGCCTCTTCTCTTATAGTGCTGATGTTAAATGGCGATGATCACCCGGGCTGCATCAAGAACTGTTGTCTTTCTGACCACTATGATCCACTGTCGATTACTTGTTATTCCCCCCCAGTGTGTGTGCTGAACCTGCAGTCAGATGTAGAGATGGTGTCCGACACCAACCCTCACCTCGCCTCCTGCTGTGAGCTTATCGAGCTGATCCTCAGGAAGGGGCTCCGACGTCAGTACCCCATTAATAAATGCATAAGAAATGCATATTCTTGCTAACAACAGATTGCTCTATGGAAAGCTTATATATCTGACAATTATACCTGCATAATTTGGAATGTCAGTTTAAGCTTCATGTGGTTGTATAAGACTGTTGAGCAGACTGGAAATGAGTAGATTGGACTGAGAATGTGTCTGCTTTCTCTCAAGAGCCAGCTCTCAGTCTGGTACACAGAGACTACTGGCAGTGTTTTGAACAGCTTCCCCACCAAGATCACTGTGGAAGGTAGTGTACCATGAAGGCTGTTTTTAACATTGATCTAATGACAGTATGTCAAGCTTTTAATGCCTGTTGTCTCTGCTAATGTGTGTGTATAGGCTGACTGCTCTGTCCTTGGCAGTGGAGCAGACCAAAGTTTGCAGGAAGCTGCTCTCTGCGCAGGGCCGAGGTCGCTACCTGCTCAGATTGGCCCTCAGCCGCAAGGCTCTGGCACAGTTCGTTACACACCTGCTGCACACACCCAGAGTCCTGGAGGTCAGATACATGAACCAGATAACAGATGGGTGACAGGTGAAAGGAAAAACTGGAATAAATGAGTGTTCTCCTCCAGAATGACAGTGCCTCCATCCACAGGGTATGAGGGGTCACTGAATGGTTTGATGAGTATGAAAATGAAGTGAATCTTTTGCTGTGGCTTCCACAGTTACCTGATCTCAACCCAGGTGAACACCTATGGGAGATATTAGAGCGGCGTGTTAGACAGCATCTCCACCATCATCACCAAAACACCAAATAAAGACTATCTTTTGGAAGAATGGTGGTCTTCCCTCCAGTAGAGTCCAGAGACTTGGAGAACAAATGCACTGAAGCTGTTCTGGTGGCATATGGTGTCCTATCATCTTACTGAGACACTTTATGTTGGGTTTTCCTTTCATTTGTCACCCATCTGTACATTTCATATACTGCAAAAGGTTGATGCCTTTTTCTAGTGCTGCCCATGTCACTGTGAGGCACTCTGGAGAAAGTGTCTATCTACCAAATATGACCTTTGAAATTGAAGTAAACTAGTCTCTAGACTAAAATAGGTGCACGTCATGCTGTCTCTCTCCACTCCAGTGGTACAGCCCAGTGTTATCAGTTCTCAGGAATGAAGAATTTGTAGGTGAGATGTTTTACTTGTTCTGACTGCTTTCACTAAATACAATGGCTTTAAAAAGCTGTGAAAATTCTCATCACCACTAACATCAACAACAGTCTCTAAGGGGCACACTTCTCCTCTTCCAGAGCCTTTCATGTCTCTGCTGCTGGTCCTTTCTCACATGGAGTTTAAACTGGATATGGAGGTCAGAGCAACCCCTTGTTTATGCCAAGAACAAGTGCAAATGTGAGATTATGTGTTTTCAAAATTTCCAAACCACAGCATTATCATCCAGAATATATCCTTCATTGCATCAATGCCAGTGAAATCACTTTGAAACCCTTTCCATTTCTGAAAGCAAGTGTTTTTTCAAATCACTTGAAAATCAAATGACTCTACATTAATAACCACCTCTGGTCTCTTAAGACAGAATTGTAGTTTTCTGGATGAGAGCTGGCTCCTCCCAGTAAGTAACAAAGACCACTGTTAGACTAGTGTTTAGTGAAATGAGATCACCTGGACTGCTGACTTTTCTTGATTTTTTTGTATATGTTTTTAGGTGTGTGAAATATATGAAGTAGTGCCCTGTCGTGAACTCGGGATGGTGCTGAGGTTTGCATATTTTTCACTCTAAAAGTGTTCATTCTGCTGAACGTGTCTAATAACTAGATCTGTCCAACCTGCTGCATCATTTCTCTCTGTCTCCATCTCACAGTTATATCAGTGGGCGTGTCTTGGTGCTCAACCTAATACCTGGTAGTCAGGCTCATGTTGACAAGTTTGTCTGTCCTGGTGACGTTATTGATGAGATCAATGGGACTTCACTGAGGAATTCCAAGTGCGGGCAGGTATGAAAATCAAATGTGCGGTGCCATACAGTACATTAAGCTAACAGCCAGTGGCATTTTTATAGACGTCATCTGTCACTCTGTGTCAGTACAGTGCTGGGTTATAATAACAGCTTTACATTTGCTCTTTTAAAGACTGTTTTGAGAAAATTCCTAATTATATGGACATCTCATATTAGAGCCAGAGCAGAACATACAGGAAACTGCGTGTGGTGAACTGAGTGTTGAATTAAACTAATGAGACTCTACAGTAATTGTCATTTATGTTGCATGATTAGACCTCCTGTTAAAACCATGTTGGTGTGAAAAGACTGTGCTTGATGGATGTCTCCCTGATTCTCCTGTTAGCATTGTGGCATCAGTTAGCGTGGGAAAACATTCACTTGATCAGTGTTATTAATACAGGGAGTTTGGTGATATTATGCAATTCCCAGCATAGTTGCACCCAACCTGAGCAGAGCTCTACTCAGCCAGACAGCCTGGCTGATAATAACCTTGTTATTATGCTTATTTTTCTTACCGTTGTTATTATTGTTAACATGGTGAACATGACCTCATTTGAGGGCACAGTAATGCCAAAACCTAATTTAAAACGTGCAACATAGTGAGGAATTTAGAATTTTATAAAATGAACTGAAACACACAAAAATGAACATTGAAATTAAATTGCTTGTTATATTTTTGCATATATATTCTGAAACATCCAGTGTGTATGCCTGTTTGTCTTGAGTAAGAGCCACTGCAGCCCTGTTACTACAGTAGTCTCTACACAAGATGAAGATTTTCCAGTGAGCGGTGCACATAAGCCGAAATTCTGTGTATATTGTGCTTTTGATTGAACCTTAGACATTGACCGGTCACACCCTTGACAAACCCTATAACTGTTTGCATAATTAATAACACATGCCACTCCAAACTGTGTTTACATTTGCTGACATCCTTTGGTGGAAGGCGTTATACAGTACATGATGCAACAGTGTATTGCGTCTGTTTTCCCAGGCTGGTGCGACTTTATCTCGGCTGAGGGGCTGTCCTCTGTCCATCTGCGTTCTGCGATGGAGGGCCCATGATGGAACAGTGTATCGGCCCCTTATCAAACTCCTGCGAGTTCTGAGGATGGAAAACCCCACGCTACAGCTTGGTCCTGCTCCCACCCAGCAGTTGGCCACCACAGAGCAGGGGCCTTCTCCGTCACATTGTCTCAAAGAGGGAAGGCAAGTTTAAATCCTTAAAGATAACTTTTTCCACATCAAGACAATAACTCGTCTCTCCTCAACAGGAGTGTGTACATTGTGCAGTTCTTGGGAAAAGCAAACATTGGAATGGTAAATAATCACTAGTGTTTACAAGTTAATATACTGTATGTTCTTTAATTGTATATACACATGTGCTCATGTCCCTGGTCAGTGGTGTGATATCTGGTCTGGCTCTTATAGTTTGGAAACAAGGAGGTGCTGCAGCACGCAATTCCACACGTGTTGCAGAAAAACCTTCCTAGCAAGGTAACGACACCGCTCCCTGCCTGGAGGCAGATGTTTTAACAAGAAACACCAAAATGTGCCTAATAGGTGTTATTTGTCCCCACAGGAAGTACTCTTAGATATGAAGGAAACACATTTGACATGCACAGATAGACCCAGCCAAGTGGTAAGTAGACACTTGTGGTGGCGGCTGAAGCAACAGCTGTCTTGTTTCTTTGGCTGCAGTCCACTCTCCTGGAATAACATGCTGACTGTCCTGTTTTCTCAGGAGCTGTTTGAACATCACTATCCAGAAATCTCATGTGTAGGGAGATATGATCAACAAGACTACACAATATTTGCATTTTGTGTGACGTAAGTTTCAAATGTACTTACAATCCTTGCATGCAAATGAGGGTCACTGATTTCACATTAGTGGCCTAGAAAACAAAGCTGTTCATTGCCCATCACATCTTTTAATACAAACCTGCTGTGGTTTGGCTCGCATCCCTTAGTAGCAGCTTGGCGATGCAATACAAGCCTAGTACAGGTCCTGCCATCGCTAGACCTAAGCCTGCAATTGGCTGTGTTCACAGAGACTCCCCAGAAACCCCTCAGCCAACAGGATTCTGCTGTGTGGTACTTAGAGCCAGCACAATCAAGGAGTGCGAGGACAATCAGCCGCATCGGTGAGACATGCACTTATGAGCCAATTATGAGGAGAATCAGTCCTATATCTAAGATGTTTTTTTTTTTCCCCCACCCCCTTTACAGCTACTGGCTTCAAGCATACAGAGTGGTTTGTATGACCTGGCAACTGTTGTGTTGTAAATGTCTATCAAGCTCATGTCTACCCAACTAAACTACAACACAAGGCTTTCCATTCGTAGAGCTTTAATAGAAAGACAGGACAGTTTCATAAATAGCATTAAATGTAGCTGCCAAGATTTTGTTGAAAAAACATGTAAAAAGCAGTCCAGAAAAATATAGCAGGGCTGGAAAGCTCCTTGTCACTTTGTGCAGAGTATCAACTCTGGTAGCCAACACCCTGTCACTGCAGTGAAACCTGTTGAGCAAGACATGCTGGTATTTTGTAAATAAATGGATGAAGGAACCCTGGAGCCTATGGAAGATGTATTCATTCATCCTCAGTTCAAAGACAGCTTCAGAGGGAGCCTTACACCCACACACCTTGAGGGTTGGTATAATAGAGGCAACATGTAGTAATGACCCATGATGTAGTAGGTAGATATCCCCACTGCACTACATTTCCAACTACCTAGAGTGACTGCAGGCATGCGGAATGGTTGATTCATAATCTCAATCTAAAATACAATACAAAGTTAAAAAAAACTTGTAAAAAGCCAAGTAATAAGTGTCCACAAAAATGGTTAAGTATGATAAATGGGATCATGTGTCGACAATACTGCCGCTAGCTGCTTAGGCTCTCTCTCCCCTTATCCTGCGAGCCAGCTGGATGTCTTTGGGCATGACGGTGACACGTTTGGCGTGGGTGGCGCACAGCTTGGTGTCCTCAAACAGACCCACCAAGTAAGCCTCACTGGCCTCCTGGGAAAGGGAAAACAGACAGATTAGGTTTAAAACTACTGTTGCCCTATTAAAACTAGGGTAGTGTCATTTCCTCACATTTACCATAAGAGCCTCACTGGCCTCCTGGGAAAGGGAAACAGACAGATTAGGTTTAAAACTACAGTTGCCCTATTAAAACTAGGGTAGTTTCATTTCCTCACATTTACCTGAAGCGCTCCAATAGCAGCACTTTGGAAGCGCAGATCAGTCTTGAAATCCTGAGCAATTTCTCTCACCAGGCGCTGGAAGGGTAGCTTACGGATGAGCAGCTCGGTGGACTTCTGATAACGACGGATCTCCCTCAGAGCCACAGTTCCAGGCCTACAAATGAGAACATTTTAGCACAGTATTTAAAGGGGACAGGTTTCCTGATGCGTCCCTCCCTTAATTTTGGGATTACGAGTTACCTGTAACGATGGGGCTTCTTCACTCCCCCGGTGGATGGTGCGCTCTTCCTAGCTGCCTTGGTAGCCAACTGCTTCCTCGGCGCTTTTCCTCCAGTAGATTTACGGGCGGTCTGCTTTGTACGGGCCATCTCGTACTTACTAAAAAATTGAAGAACCGACGTTAAAAACGGTATGAACGTCAAGTTTCCATCCCAAATTTAATAAAACAAAACCTATGCTGCCCTACAAGCAATCGCAATAGCCTAGCATACGTATTAATACATGCGCCCCCCCGTTGCGTCAGTAAGCGCAAACTCCATACTCTTCAGCAAAGCCTAAAATGAAAGGCCGCAATCAAAGATAATCATCAACACACGTTTGATACCATGGATTAATAGCGCCGTTACTGACAAGAGTGGATCCAACGACTTATCGTTAAATACCAAGAACCACTGCAATTAGAGGCTCTTGTTTCAAAACACTCGGTGTCCTCAACAGTCCAGCGAGTCCGCCTTTGATTTTCTATTTCGCCATTTTCCGCTTCACATTTTACAGCCCGACGACACTGCCTCGGACTCAGCTCAACCAACACTGGCTTCCATGTAATTAACTTAGCTAAAGGTTGTCGTCATACAACAGAAAAAGGCGTAGATAGTTCATTCTTGGGCCTGTTTACGAGATCGGGTTTCACTTTAGCGAACTAACCATTACGTTTACGGTGAAACCTAAACTGTAAGAGAGTCCATTGTTCTACTTTTAGCTAATGCTAATGTTAGCAAGTTGACGTTGTTAGCCTGTTTCCCCAAACACTGCCTGTATAAAGAAACGCAATCCCCGAATTCATATCACTGTGATGAAAATCAATTCAGTCAACACACTGTCTTCAAAGTAAGATAATCATATTTACCTTTACGATACTAGTAGATGTGTAGTAATCGCCGCAACTCAAAATAAGCCAATAGCTACCACTAAGTGCTAAAGCACTATATGTTGGGAGGAAGGGTTGAGGCCGCTTATTAATACTTTTTGTGACGTCATGCTTGTAAAATACTTTACGCTCATTGGTTCATATTCTAAAGCGGACATAAGTTACAGCCAATAAGATACAGCAAATAAAAAAAGTGAACTCAACTGATCATTATTTCCAACTATTTCAGTTTTCTATAAATCATAGTTCTACAAAGCGCTATCGTACTGTATGAACTAATTTTATAAGTGTGTCTTGATTTGCACAATCATTAGTTATGTTATAATTGAACTTCATGTCCCATAGTTCCGTGTTGTCTAGTTGACTACTACTTCCTGCTGCCTTGCGCAAGCTCAAATCGTTGTAGAATGCGGATTTCGAAGCTATTAAGAATAGCTAGCCAGTAAGCTAAAAACAAAGTTCTTGTTGTTAGGATTTAGACGGGGAAATGTCTAAAACACATTCACAGCCTCCGTCATCTTCGGCAGCGACGGTTACCGGGGGGCCCTCCTCGTCCTCCTCGTCTTCGCCCGCAGGGGGCTCGACATCTCCCGCAACCGTGTTGAACGTACAGCCAGAGAAACCTCAACATTACACGTACGTAGCTAGTTAGCTGGATTACCTAGCTAAGTGTACACAATCTCACGTGTATTCGCATATTCCAAAATACAACTAAATTGCAGTTGAAAAAAAAGAGTGAGTGATAAATTTGACATTGTTTGAAAGTACTGAACTATACCCGTTCAGCGAAAGTGTGGGTATAAACAGGAGCAGTTCTCGATAAAAAGGCCTAACAACCTTACTAACAGTAGCAATTTCATGAAAGCTTTATGGCACAGCATAACAATTTTTGAATATGTACCATTAATACAAATACGTAATCTTAATTTGGGTAGATTATACATGAGCTTTTCACGGGAAGAGGTTAGTCACAGCAGCAGAGAATGTGCTCAGACAGGTAGGGAATACTGTGGAAATAAATATTATGAGAAATGATGAATGTACAGTATAAAAAATGAATGCGGAAGCGCAATAAATTTGTTGCAAAATACAGTAACACTGTCTAGAAATGTATTTCACTGTCTTGGTGCTTCCCTCTCTTCCAGATATCTGAAGGAGTTCAGAACTGAGCAGTGTCCCCTGTTTGTACAGCATAAATGCACACAGCACAGGCCCTTCTCCTGTTTCCACTGGCACTTTCTGAACCAGCGTCGCCGCAGGCCCATCCGCAGACGGGATGGGACATTCAACTACAGCCCAGATGTTTACTGTACCAAATATGATGAGGGGACAGGCACCTGCCCTGATGGAGATGAGTGAGTGCAACTGAGATTTTTGCTTTGTGCAAGACTGCTTCACATCATATTTGCACTGAATAGCATGGACCCCTCATTGAATCAGTGCATTTATCATGAAACACTGTCCCTCTGTAAAGGGGAAGTGTTACTGTTGCTTAGTTCCACTAATGGGAAGGCAATAGTGACTGTTTCACTTCTTGTGCTGGGTATTTTCTGTAAGTTTATTACAGCGGAAAGAATTAATTGGCATTTTCTTTAAAACCCCAATAGATGTCAGGGTTTTTTTGTGGTTTGCAGAAGCTATTTTAATTTAAATCTTGTCGGCATTCAAACCATCGTCCCTATCTCCTCTTAAGCTGTTGTAATCCTTTAACATTTAAAAATCCTGAATTGTTTGAGTGAACTGCCAGAATGTGCAGGACATCACATGACATAGGACTTTTTGCAGGTGGGTGCAAGTTAGTAATGTAGTAATTGAGGATACACCTTATCCACAATTGTAAGTTAGACTGACCACATTGGATAATCTTCACAGTGTGTATTAGCACATGAATATAGTCACACTCCCCACTCTGTGGGTGTCTTTTTTACTGAAATGTGCTGAGTTGTTGGGGCCTTTGTGTTAGCTCCTATGCAGCATGCATAGACAATGATTCAGGGTCAAACTGAAATGTGTTTGATTCACGCTAATGAACCTCTTTGTGATGCACAGAGGTGGTCTAGGTGCTATTTCAGATGGACATAACATATAAAAATATTGTAATATTTAGTAGTGTAGAATTTCAGCGGTCAAATCCTTTTATGTGATTTTGAATGTTGTGACTTGCAGCTCTCTCAAGTAAAACTAGCATATGAGTAGGATGGTATGATCCTATCCAATAATTTCCATCATAAAGGGTCTGTGTTAAGTGCAAGGTACTTTTATGCCTTATATCAACAGCAGTCGTAGCTCTACAGCTTGGTAGGATACACAGATGTCATACTATAAATTCCACATATTATTTTACCCATAAAATACAACAATTTTTATTGAAGTCATAGCAGCATTTATATATATATGCTTAATTGGAAAATTGATTAGTCAGTGGGCAGAAAATTAATTTTGATAACACAATAGCTGTTTAAGTCATGTAATTTACTGGTTTGAGCTGTTTAAATGTAATTGATGTTTTGGCTTTCTCTGTTTCATTTTAAATGGATTAGATTTAGGTTTTGGACTCTTGATCAAACAAAACAAGCAATTTTAAGATGTTCCCTTGAGCCCTGGGAAGTTGTGTGGTAACTTTGTTTTTTATACATTTTATGTACAAAACAGTTAATCATTAGCCCTAGTATACACACGTGCCCAAATAAAGCTGATTATCCTTATCCCTATATGATGTGCCTCAGAAGACCTGTCTGTGTTTGTTTCGGTGTTTTGAATGCAACATTTTCTCATGTTTCAGATGCCCATTTCTACATCGGACGGCAGGTGACACAGAGCGCAGATACCACCTCCGCTACTATAAAACAGGGTCATGTATCCATGAGACTGATGCAAAAGGCCACTGCAGCAAAAATGGCTCCCACTGTGCCTTTGCACATGGATCACACGACCTGCGTAGCCCTGTCTATGATATCAGGTGCCCAAAAGAACTTGACCTAAACAAATAGCCAACCATGGCTTCATATGAGTTTCTCAATGTGTACCGGTGCTCTAGTCATTTGCAGAGGCTTTTTACACTGTGAATCTTACAGAGAGGTGCAGGTGATGGAGTCTCAGGGAGGCTCAGGGCCCTCAGAGGGAGGTGGAGGGGACGGGCAGTCAGGACAGGCAGCAAGCACTGCCCTCATAGAGAAGATCCTGAGTGAGGAACCACGCTGGCAAGGTAAGTAAATTGGCAATGATGAGAATCCCACGTGTCCAGCTGGAATGGTAATTCTCATCATCTCTCATAACCTCTCTCCTGCTGGTTTGTTTGATCTTCAATCATTTTATTGTTAGATATCTTGGATTTGAACCATCCCTCACCACCTATCCGCCTCATTAGCCCTTTCTGTATCTGCTCTAACTCTTCAGATAACAACTATGTACTATCCCACTACAAGACAGAGCTCTGTAAGAAACCACCTCGTCTGTGCCGTCAAGGTTATGCTTGTCCTTATTACCACAACAGCAAAGACAGGAGGCGCAGCCCGCACAAGCACAAATACAGGTGTTCTATTTACATCATGTAAAAAGAAGAGATGTATTGTTTTCTCTGTTCTCTGTGGTTGTGTCTGATAGAACTGTTATTTGTTCCTGCTGCCACAGAGCATTGCCATGTCCAGCTGTTAAACAGAGTGAGGAATGGGGAGATCCCAGTAAATGTGAGGGAGCAGAGGGATGTCAGTATTGTCACACAAGAACAGAACAACAGTTCCACCCAGAGGTTTGTCTGCTTCAGGAGACATCTTATAGAATTTAGACCAGAAACCACAGGAAGCTGAATGTGTTTATTTGGTTCCAGATCTATAAATCCACAAAGTGTAATGACATGCAGCAGTGTGGCAGCTGTCCTAGAGGGCCCTTCTGTGCCTTCGCTCATGTTGAAAGTAAGTCCCACAATACACCTTGAAGCACTGCTCAGCAATCTCAGCAACTACAGTGGCAAGAAAAAGTATGTGAACCTTTTGGAATTTCAGCAATAACCAGGCAGCAATAACCAGGGGCTTCCTGTAGCTGTGGATCAGACCTGCACAACGTTCAGGAGGAATTTTAGCCCATTGTTCCTGCAGAACTGCTTTAGCTCCGTCATATTCTTTGGACATCTCCCCTGTATGGCTCTCTTCAAGTCATTCCATAGCATCTCTACTGGCCTGAGGTCTGGGCTCTGACTTGGCCTCTCCAGAAGGTAGTTTTTGTTTTTCTGAAGCCATTCTGTTGTGGACTTGCTCCAGTGTTTTGGGTCATTGTCCTGTTGCATCACCCAGCTTCTTTCAGCTGACGTACAGACATTCTCACATTATCCTGAAGAATGTTTTGATACACTTGGGAATTCATCTTCCCCTCAGTGATTACAAGCTGGCCAGGCCCTGATGCAGCAAAACATTTTGCCAATACCGCTGTGGAGTGTCAATGTGCTCTTTCCCAAACTTCAGGCATGCAGCAATGTTCTTTTTAGTAAGCAGCGGCTTCCTTCATGGTGTCCTGCCATAGACACCCTGCTTGTTCAGTGTTTTACGTACTGTAGACTCATGAACATAGATGTTATCCAGGTCCAATGATGCCTTCAAATCTTTGGCTGTCACTTGAGGTTCTTTCTTTACCTCATTGATGAGTCTTCGTTGTGCTCTTGGGGTCATTTTGACTGGGCGCCCACTTCTTGGTAGAGTAGCCACAGTCCCAAAGGGTCTCCATTTGTACATTGTTTGCCTAACTGTAGACTGGTGAATTTAAAGTCTTTGAAATCACTTTGAAACCCTTTCCAGCTTTATGTAAATCAACTATTCTTGATCATAGATCCTCTGAAAGCTGTTTTTGGTGAGGCATGGCTCTCATAAGCATATTCTTCTTGTGTGGAGCAAACTCAAAAGGTTTGAGTGTTTTTATCAAAGTAGCTCTAGTCCACACCTCCAAACTCATTTTCTTAACAAGACTCCAGGTATGCTAACACCTGACTCCAGTTAGCTTTTGTGAGGTCATTAACTCAAGGGTTCACATACTTGTTCCACTAGCACTATTTTTATGGTTCAAGACATGAAAGATCAGAATTTTTTTTTGTGTTGTTTTTGTAGTCACATTATATTCATCAGTACTCTTGACTTAGATGAAGATCAGATCACATTATGACAAATTAATGCAGAAAACCATGAAATTCCAAAAGGTTCACATACTTTTTCTTGCCACTGTATATCTGTTCAGTTTGTAATTTAATATTGTATTTTTTTATGTGATGCTTTGTTAAACCTTGTCCAGAGCCCTTTGTTCCAGAAGAGCCACCGTTCCCCACCCCCAGCTCCCCTCCAGCCCCAAGACCTCCAGACCCTCTTCCTTCCCAGGAGCCCTCCTCAAGTCCCAGCAGACACAACATGGGGCTGGCGCCTGGTTCTGTTTCAGACCCCTTCTCCTTGTCTGGAGGGTCATGTGTAGCAGAGCAGGGGCTGCTGGGTAGCGTTTTGTCCTTGTGTGAGGATGTAAGTGGAGGAGCCGAACCTCTGTCTCCTTGGGCAGGAGAGGGAGGGTATGGCAGGGCACCTGGATTTGAGAGGGAGGATCAGGTGAGAAGGACAGATAATGGAAAAGGGGAACACGTGCATAAATTCAAGAAATAGAAAATACTCTCAAGTGATGTTATAGTTGGAACAAAAGAGGCCCATCCTTCATGGTTTTATGTCGGCATTCTTTTGTTTGTGATTTCAGGCCAAACAAAGGAGTTTTGCTTTAGAGCAGCGACACCGAGAATTGGCATCAGGGCAAAGCAAACAGGTAAAATTATAACCTTGAACTCAAGGTGTTTCTGTTATTTGTTTGTTTTTTAATCTTTTGCGTGTGGTCTGAAAATCAGCATATTTTACACCTGTTTATTTTCTAAAACGACATTCATTCTCCTTCAGGACCTGCTGGTGTTTCTGCCAGTGGGCAGTCCTTTGAGTCTGTCCTCCAGCATCCCCTCCAGTCTGGCCGCCACGCCGCCCAGCCCCGCCCCTCTCGGACCACTGGGATCTGGCATCTCCTCAGGGATGAATGCTAACGCCCTGCCCTTTTACCCCACCAGCGAGACAGTGGAGTCTGTTGTAGGTGAGTTGGGATGTACAAATTTCTGAATCTTCAGTTTAAACAGTAGTGCCACTAAAAATACTAAGCATCTGTGTCAGCGCTGATACAATTCCACTCCTTATTTAGAAGGAGGGTCTTGTATTTGAGTCATTTGCGTTTTTGAGATGCACATCACGCAACGGATTAGCTGCTATATTAATCAGTCCAGCTGTCTGCACTGCTTACCTGTTGGCTGGCGTATCACTTGTGCCTTACGCATGTAGCCATGACCTGAAGCCTATTTTTAGCTTGAAGTTTTAGCCCTCACTAACTCGGCGGGGATAAGGCTCAAAGCCTGTGAGGCCGCGCTG
>NW_018128233.1:234727-247072 GCF_001952655.1 Monopterus albus | reverse complement strand
CGGGGGGGGGGGCGGAGCCAATCCCGGCCAGCAATCGGGCGAAGGCGGGGTACACCCTGGACAGGTCGCCAATCCATTGCAGGGCTAAATGATCTGTCTTCTGTTACATCAATCCTACTGAACATGGCTGTTCTTTTTAAAGTGTGTGCATTTTTTATTTGCTGTGTTTTATCATTGGTTGGATATACTGTACAGTACAAGTGTAGCTGGCTATTATTTGTCTGAGTTTTGGACCATAATCTTCCATTCTCCAAAGTGTGTCTGTAAGCTCCTCTGTGTTTTTGTTCACCAAGCACTTCCTATGTGTGAGTGAAAACACACCCATTATGGACATGAGCGTCAGCCTCCTGTGATGTAGACACAGCCAGTTTTATGATTTTGTCCAGTGGTGCCACCTTTTGTTAATGCAACGTTTTAAAATTGTCAAACAGGGATCTTTAAACTGGACTGGTTACACAAACTGTGTTTACATGCGATACAAAGTAGCAATTAGTATCTGCCCTGTAATGAATCTGTAGTTCTCAGAGTGTCATGTCCAGCTCCCAGTTATTCTTTTATTCACATCACTAATTTAAGCTAATAAAGTTAATCATTTGGGACCAGGACTTGATCCAGTATTTGGATCAAGAAGCTCCTGAAAAATACAGTGTGCCAGGTTCATTTCAATTTCAATGGGTTAGATATTTAAGGAACATTTACTGTAGGTAAATATAGGTAACAGCAGCTATTTAATATTAAAGGAATGGGATCCATATCGAAGCCAAAAAAGGCTGTCCCTATTGGGGAAAAAAACACCAATTAATTGTAAATCTGACACATGATTTGGTGTTTGCTGTGTTGCAGAATCTGCTCTGGATGATCTGGACCTGAATGATTTTGGTGTGTCAGCCTTGGAGAGGAGCTTGGAGAGCAGCTCTGCTCTGCCCAGTGTGGGAGTTATGCTGGGTATTTTAAAGACACAAGCATAAACACAGTTTAAATATGAAAACATGCACATCATCCAGCTGTATGCATGCACACATAAACAAAACTCTTATGTGTTTGTCTTAAAAGGAGGTAGTCAGCTTCAGAGTTCTGCCCCAGTCAACATCCCGGGATCCTTTAGCAGCTCTGCTCCTTTCAGCTCCCCTTCGCCATCTCCTCCCATCAGGCCACACGCATCACCGTTCTTTTCTGCTCACCTGTCACAAACTGGTCAGCCAGAGAGCACCTTCCTGGGGCCATCTCACAGCTCATTAGGTTTGTGGAATGTGATTCTAGACATCAAATGGTGTAGTGAGGGACGGTATGATTTTGATCATATTTAGTATTTTGCTTATAGGTCTGAATGGTATGAGCACTAACATCTGGGAGCACTTCCCGTCAGCCCAGGGTTCCCCTGGTACACCCCCTGCCCTGCTGCCTTCCGGCCCCTGTGCAGAGACTGCCAGGCTCAAACAGGAGCTGGAGGAAGCTCATAGGACACTGAAGCAGTGGGGTCACAGCTGGAGACACACAGCTCAGGTAGGTAGGTAGTGAGGCATGGGTGTCTGTGACATGGAGTGTGTTAACCTGTGCAATAGTATCTTCCTTATGATGCTTTTGGCTGTGTTTCTGTTCATTTAAAGACACTGTCATATATATAATGCAGTAATGGAGGGGATGGATTAATCTTTTTCTATTGGTTATCTTGTATTTTGGCTGCTTTCGCTCGTAGTCGTGGGCTGCACTAAAGGCAGATACAGAGGAGTCACGTGCCCATGCAACACGATTAGCCATGGAGGCGGAGAGAGCCAGGCAGGCTGAGGAGGCAGCGCAGAGGCAGGCTACTCTTCTGCAGGAGGCGCTGGAGAGTTTAAGAAGTGGAGACAACCCCCATCTAGAACTGCACCAACTCCAGCTACTACACAGACTGCCCTTGGAGTCGATCCTCAGTTTGCAGGCTCAGCTTTGTGGCTGTTTACAAGCTGTAGAGCAGGTAGGACAACACACGTGAGCTTCCATGCACCTCAGCCAGCCTAGACTGACACAGAAAACCAAATCCAAACCAGTGTAATCTGATGAAGTACTTTCCATTTCAGTTCATAATTTTTCATGTCCACTCTAGCGTTGTAGGTGATCAGTGCTCACTGGTTAACCAGCTGAGCTTACTGAGGTAAAACACGCTCTTTAAAAAAAAAAAAAAAAAAAGACAAATGTAATCAGATTTAAAAGGTAGGGGACATTTCACCAGGGTTCCATTAACTGGTCACAAGTACACAAGATATTATACGGCTGAATAATTATTGTTATGGTTATGAAATAGTAACTTGACTAATTTTTGAATATTTTATCTACATAGAAAATGTCACAGAATATGAAAAAATTCTCATAGCTGTGGTTCAAGAACTTTTTCTGCTGGGCCCCCTTTCACTGGGACAAATATTGCGCATCAATTACAGCTTGCTAAACAGCTCTTGCTTTCCCCTGCTTACAAATGGTCGAGAACATCATGTGTGCTCCTGTGAATTATTCAGCATTCTGCAGTTGAGGAGGTCTGAACATTTTTCCTGTGTTTGCCCAGGTGGTGTACAGGAAGCAGAGACAATGCTGTGTGACATGTGGCGAGCAGGGCTCGGTGTCGCTGCCCTGTGGCCACGGACTGCAGTGCGAGAGCTGCTCCACGTCCACAGAGTGCCCGCTCTGCCCTGAACAAATCCTGGAGCAGCAGCTCTCTTGACCTCACAGCCCAGTCAGACCACTACAGATTCCAGACCAGTCAGTTCTGATTCCACATATACCAGCCTTGGATTTCCACCTGCTATTCAAAATTATGTCAAGGTTGTTTTTATTATATTGTGGTAACACCACGAGCACTGATCTGGTTTTGTATTTTTAGGTGACGTTTACTAATAGATGGCCAAGCTCATAATGTGGAATTTAGGATTAATAATCTTTCCAGTGTTACCCATGGGACACCAGTACATTTTTACTAGTTATTGCTCTTGACCAGCAACACTGTTCTTTACCCATGTTCTTGATTTGTGAAAGCAACTCCAAGACCTGCTCTTATGTCTTTGGTAATCCTAATTCTGAAACATATACATCCACAGTTCAAAATCATATGTGATGTTTTAAAGCAGAAGCTCCCTGTAAAGAAACTCACATTATAAGTACTGTCCCTCCATTTGGATAGTTTCACTGGGATTTGCTGAGGTTTAAACACTGAACTCAAAGCTCCAAAACATTTCATATACAAGTTGAACAGTTACTCATGATAATCTACATTTCTCAAACCAGAATCCACATTCAAGGACATTTTCTGCTGAGGTACTCCAACTGTATACATTACATGGAATGAAGTATACCAGTACTTATGAAGGAAATGAATATGCACCTCAGATGTGAGCGTAAAACTACAATGGGCTTCCTGACTAGGTTGGCCTTGGTGGCCTGGTAGTATCACGCTGGCTCGTTGTTCTGTGTGTTTACATCCAATTATCATGAGTAACTGTGTTTTAATCTGTGAAAAGAGGCTGATGTAGTTGTGTTGCGTGACAGCAAAGAACCCAAAACTGTCTAAATGGATGGATGACAGTTCCAGATTTGGCAGTTTTATGTAGATTTATTAGGGTGATGAGCCATCTTCACAAAATGAACTGGTCTGACTGAAGATGGTTAAAGGGCATATTCAGTTTCATCCAGACAATAATCTAGTATTGCTACAGCCAAAGGGGGAGGATTGTCATACCAATCTGCTGGTAGTGCTTCTTTAGATTAAATTTGTTCTTTTTCTTATTTTCATAGTTTTTTTTTTAGTAAAAATTTTAAATTGTCAAATACTGTTGCATAAAAATGGAAAACATGTAAAAAATTTGTACTATTTGTTTCCAAGCTCTCAGGTTTTCTCTAATATTCTTCTACATAAACTGGAAGAGGAACGCATGTTAACACAATCAAGGCAACAGTACTAAGTCAACTTGTGTAGTCTTTGAAATTACATTTTTAATTTTCACAGAAACACTGTTGATATAACTCAAAAATACAGTTTTTGTTAAAACCGACCCTATTGCTATGTTTAAAATCAATGTGACAGATTTCTCTGCCAAAATTTTTACATTTGTAATAATCATTGTCATTTTACAAATGTCATACTTATCTCTTGCACTGATTAGATGAATCACCAGGAAGCAGAAGTAAAGGCGTGTGAGGTTTCAGTGCCGGTGTGACCATGCTCATGATCACTGTGGTGGTCTCTGGTAAAAACTATGCTCACATACTGTCCACACACATCTCAGCCAACACCAGTGTTTCCTTTTGAGTGGATTTTTCTTTGTTTTTGGTACAAATCATTAAAACAAATTGTATATTTTTGGAGGAAGATCCTGTCTCTGTAGGTTTATTACAGTGACATCCCTTCCTGGGACTGTTTCTCTCTCTGTCTTCGCTTCTTCACGAAGGCCTGAGCCTCTCGCTCTCCTTTCCTGGACTCCAGTATCCTCAGAATGCTGTCCTCTGGGAAAGTACACAAAAACAAATTAGCTTTTGCATCGGTTTACATAAATTATTGATGAAATCAAATGCAGCCTGTCAGAGGTTGGTAATGCCAATTGATGTCGAAGTTTTAATTATGAGACCTACTGTCAATTAAGTGTAGCACTATAAACCTCCTTCAATCGAGGCTGGGTTAACAATATAGCACAACAAGCAACTGTCTGGGGACCCAGGAGCTCCGTGGTAATTCAAGAGGTTTGTCCTAATTCAACTGAAAATGTGTTTTGAAAGATCAAATAGCAAAATGAGCTCCTTAAAGCAGCATTAATGTTTTTTCTGAAACTTATGGGTGGACAGATCATACCATTAGGTTTAGGGTGCATCAGAGGCAGGCGTATCTGTGCGGGGCTATCTTCCGGGTGTGAGCCGAGTCCATCTTCTTTTCCTCCAACAACTCCTGGTACGTCTCTTAGACGGAGAAAGGCCTCGCCCTCAAAGTCATCTGTCTTCAAGGTGTCGTGGTCCAGAACAGTCACCACCAGGCAAGCCCCTTCAGCCTGACACTGGTCCGGGGAAACAAGACTATAATATAAAGAAGTGGAAGGTCAAAAACATCTTCATTGACTACAGGCTCCCTTGTGAGAGTGAAAACAGACCTAAGAAAGATGCACTGACAAATATAAAAACAACTTACAATTCAAAGGCTTCATCAAAAAGGGGATTGAGATCACAGCTTTTGATCCGAGTGCAGCGAGGTTCTACCTCAGGAAAGATGTGGTTAGGCTCCAGACAAAGCTGCACAAATGGATCACTCAATCCTGGCAAAAACATCAAAGGAAAAGTCACATAGCAAAGTCCAATTTCTGTTACATACCGGATCTACAGTACATGGCTGTGACTGTTCTGCATGGTCTCACCATTAGAGTCCATTGGTAAAAGGTTGACTGCATTCAGCACCTCGACTCTGAGTCTTTGGTCTGATCTTCTGTAAGATGTGAGGAGTGTGACTGCACCATACTTCTCCCCACTGTGCGCTTTCTGCCATGCATGTAGGAGAAACAAGCAAGTTGGAGCAAATTGACAGGCAGAAGTTTATACGGTTACAATGGGTGTCAGCCTTTACCTGCTCTTTTATTTTCCTATCAAAGAACTTCTGCACAAGCTCCCAGCTGCTCAGAGCATGTTGAGTCAGGTGAGCTTTGAGAGTCTGGACAGACAGGAGAGATATTTCATTGTATACTGTGTGTTTTCATTACACTTTTCTCAACTTTTCCCTTTTGTTCTAAAGAAACAAGACCACTATTCTGCTCTGCTGTGTCTGTAGTTTCTCACCTGGTACTCGTTAGAGCGGAGTGTGTTCAGAGGGAGTCCATTTCCCTCAGCATGGAAGCACTGCTCTAGGCACTAAAACACACAGAAGAACAAGTTCCGGTAACATTAAGCTGTGTCTGGGTGCACAAAGTGCCTACAGCCATGTTAGCAGCTTTGTGAGAATAGAATCAGGCACAGCGGTTAAATGCTAACGTACGCAGTATGTTACATCCATGATGCTACTTGCCAGATTCCTTTGGTAATTAGTACTAAGCACCAAGTACAAGTGAAGTGCATAGAAAAGTTATTCATTTAGCAGGTATTTTATCATCCTCTAGCTTTACTCTTAAGATATTTTAGTCTGGGCAAAACTGGTTAACACTAGAATCATGCTGCTAGAGTGCCTGAAGAGTTCACTGTAAAAGGACTTCCTTCTCAAGTAGGCAAGTTAAGCACATGGCCCAGGACCAACCTGCAGCGTATACAGCAGCCTCTGGCAGAACACCATGAGCCCTTCTTGTTGCGGATGCTGAGTAGCCACCTGGTAGAGGACCTCCACTGAGTTATTCCACAGAGGAGTCAGGAGACTGGATTAAATCAACATGAGCAACACAATGAAACATGAGGGCACACAGTGGCAGACAAGAACAATGGTGTGGTTGGGTGATGATCAAGCCTTGTACCTGTTGAAGTTCTTTGGAACCAGGGTTTTATTCATATACTGCAGCTCTTTCTCCAGGTAGCGCATCAGAGGGGTTGCAGCCTAAAACAGAAAGGAGGCTGAATATGAAGCAAACACAATAGGCACCAATATTTGTCTTAAACTGCGCAGTGATGGTCACTTACATCCTCTGTAGACTGGGAGGGGGTCCTGTGCCTGGATGCCATGTTTCTGACATGAGTCTCAATGTCTGTTTTCAGCTTGAGAGACATTCAGATACCGAGTTAAAGGTTTTTAAATATATCATGATTAAAATTTTAATCAAGGTTTACTGATTGTCATATATTGTAGATCATTTCAAAGCAATATCTCAATTATCACACCACACATACCTTTTTCCTAAGAGTGGTTAAAGCCGAGTTGATCTCTCGGGTGAGGAAGCTCTTGGTTTGCTCAAGCTGTGAATCTAGCGTGTTGCTGAACTGGCTTTTCCCTATCACATTTTGAGTCCGGTCCCGAAGGCCTTGCCAGTTCAGCTGTTTCGGAAGCTGTTCCAGCACAGGCGTTAGGTGCTCCAGGTCGTTCACTACCACACACAACTGCAGACAGGAGATATTTGAGATTTTTCTGAATTATGCAGGATGAGAAATATGTCTAGTGAAGTATTTCCTCCTTCCCGTTGCTTACCATGTTGATGGCACTGCTGTGGTCTGAGTTCTCAGAAAGCACCCTGACTCTGTCCTTCAAGATTTTACTGTAGTTCACCACAATCTTACACACATCCTGAAAACACACGGTAAGGACACACAGATCTCAGACAGCTACTGGCATTTCCACATTCAGCTAATCTGAGCATTATAGCATTTGCTTAAAACCACGTTAAAGGCAGCATACTGTACCTCAGTGAGTTTGACCATGAGCATGAAGGCCTCCTCGGGGTCAGGCCAGGATAGCTGCTCCCACAGCTGGCAGATTGGCTGGATACATGACACCAGGTCCACAGCTGAGGAACTGTGCTTTATTGGCTCCGCACCGGACTGCAGGGGCTGGAGCTGAGAGCAGAGGAGTTTACAGCAAAACGATAGGGCTGCATGTGGATGAAATGTCCATTATAGTAATAATAATACATAAAAAAGGAATATTACCTGGTCCATCTGCACAGCCCTCTCCACCCTGTCCTGAGTGGTGCTGAACGCCTGGTGGAGCCAGTAGGGCAGAGCTTCTCTGAAGCCCTCTTGAAAGTTTGTCAGCTCAAGTAATCCCCTGAAACAACAGACAGACTCTGCCTAAAGCCACAGATGAACAACTAGCCAGCAGAGAAGTTAAAATAGCAAAAATATGGATATGGTTTAAACTGTTAAATGTTTTAAAACATCTATCTATTTACAATGTATCCCTTACTTTTATTACAAAAACAATGGAAATTTTGGCGCAATTGCAAAATTATTTAACTGGTGAAATAGCTAAAAATAATGGATAAACATGAAATAATCAGCTAAAAGAAGAAGTAAACAATTAAAAAATTTGCTAAAGGTGGTGGATATACAGTTGAAATAGACTAAATGTAGTGGATAAACTGAATAATTAGCCAAAAGTAATAGATAGTTGACAAAATAGCTAAAAGTAATGAAAAACAGTTGCTTGTTAGATAAAGTAATTCTGCCAGTGGTAATAAGCACAGTTCACATTTGCTGACAAACCTAAACACTAACTGTTCAGTTGTATCAAAAAATATTCCAGTAGTGTTACGTGAAAATCAGATGAAACATGTAGCTGATCCTTGAAATCCTCTTACGGGGATGTGTCAAAGAAAATGTGAAACTTTGTGCACAGTGTGGCATCAGTGTGATCTCTGACCTTTTCTGTAAGAAAGCCTTGTCTTTGTGGATGGCCTGCAGGCTCAGGTAAACAGGGAACAGACTGTTGGCTAGATGCTGCTCCATCAGACCTTCTATCAGGGATAAGGTTTCCTTCACTTCATTTGCCAACTAGGAAGAAGAGAAAATGTGATGAGATGAAACAGGGTTGCCACGTTTGTCAAGAAAAGTCACATGGTTCCATTAAACACTTACCAGGGAGTCAAACTTCCGATAGATGACGGTGAACACATCCACTTGCACAGCACTAAATGATGAGGTAAAACCTTCATTATGATAAGAGTCTGTCTTCTTTGCTTTAAGTATACTTTTGCAGCAGATATTTTGTCATAGCAGGAGAAGCACAGGCGTGACCAATAACACTGACACTGTCTGTGTCTGTTCTAAGTATAGGCCTACTGGTGGGCCATTCTAGCCAGTGCACAGTGAGTGAAACAGCACACCCAAATAGAATGCAGCAGTTATTAAGTTTACACTTGTGCTTGGCAAGTCATGAGTCTGTTGGGGAAAAAAACAAAACATCCACAGTCAAATTGTTCCACCTTACCTAACAAATACCCTGTTCCAGACATCCTTGTTATGTTTAATGTCTTCCTGCACCTCCCCAATCAACCCAGAGAGGGCGTTCACAATCTCCGACAGGTCCTGTATCACCACGTGTAAAGACAACATGAAATTAGTACTGTGAAATAAAATGGACATAATACCGCAGCATCTAATGCAAGTAGAGTGTGAAGGCTTTCATGAGGTCTTCACCTTAGTCATTGGCTGATGCAAACCCTTTTTGATGGCAAACCACTCTTGTGTACCGCTCTGGTGTAAAAAAAACAAACAAACAAACAAAGAAGTCATACCTCCGTGATTAAGGACTTATTATATGCATACATTATGCGATGATCTCATTAGTATGATTACTGACCTGTATGGCATCATTGACCCCCTCATGCAACTCAAACTGAGCTGGGTTCAGCTTCTGAAAAGCCTGAGTCTTACAGATTTGGACCAAGATTCTGGGAACAAAAGTATATTCATGTATTGCTTCATCTAATTACAACAACCAGGTCATGTATAACAGGCTGTACCTGAGCAGTGTGTGTAGTTTCGGAGTAGCGCTGGGAGTTGGGGGGAAGATGTCTCTGTATTTGGCCACTAGACTCAGTCCGTACTTCAGAAAATCATGAAGAGAATCCCCAAGTTCCTGTTTCTGTTAAGAGAGCACAGCATTTTTCTCAATAGTAGTCTGCGCTTAAAGACCAACTCCTGGTTACCAGCAGTAAGGCGAGCAGTCATACCTGTTGGTAGGGCAGCTGCTGCTGATGCCAGTGGTACTCGATACTGGTGAGCTGCTGGAACAGCACGGACGAGTCCACCTCTAAGCTCTCATATAGTTTACTATAAGCTACCCACTTCCTGTCAGGGCAACACACATCCACGTTACTCAGAAGTGCAACAGAAAGTCAACACATGACACACACACACATTATTGTGGTAACACAGAGCTGGGCAATATGGGTGAAAATCACTTTCATGATAATTTTGTAGTATTTTGATGTTTATGGAAAGTGGCTCCTTCATTTTTGCACACATTGTGTTGTTGATTTAATTTTAAATGGATAAATCTGCAATTGTTGCTCATCAGTCTACTCAGTATATCACAATGATATAATAATAATTGCTATATAATGCAACACATGACATATATTCTACTTTTAAAACAAACCCTGGAAAATGATTAATTTTGTTTATTTTTATTTAACGCTTACTTGGAATTATTAATTTGAGCTGCTAAATGATAATACTGAATTTTCACCAACCCCTATGGAAACATAATTGATCTAAACAACAATGAGAAATGCACTATAAAGCTCCTTTTATTGTGAAAGTTATTCTTTTTGAATGTGCTGGATCAATCATGTTCATGTTTAAACACTGGTACTCAGAAATACTGTAAGTCTGCCAGATGTTGAGAGGTTGCTCACGCCAGGTCTTGAAGAAAAGGGGAGAGGTCGTTCTGCGTAGCATACAGCTCCAGGAGAGTCTGAGCCTCGCCACCCAGCGCCCCTTTCCACGGAGCAGAACTCTGAGAGAGATGAGACAAGAGAGGAGGATTAAGAAGAAATAGAGAAGAGTACGAAATTTAAAAAGGGTTTTAAGGTGGACTGAACTTGTCCTTTACCTGCTGCTTAGAGATGTAAGCTTGAACAAACTGCTGCAGGATCCCACAGTAGTTGATGTAAGCACTCCGACCAGCACTCAGCGTCCCATCTCTCTGTCAGTCACATAATACATTATCCCAAACCACCGTGCCTGTACAGTTATATACATTAAAGTCATATTCCATATCTTACAACACACGCTTGAACCCTGGGGTCATTAACTTCACTAGAGGCCTTAAATTCCGCTTCCTCATTTTAGATGGATTTTAACAGATGGTTAATGTGCAAATATTAAACTGCGAAGTGTTACAGGATGGGTTTCGAAAAACACATTTACCGCTTTGTGGATGAACTTGAGATTCAGGTGGCATTGGCCGCGATCAGGATATGTTTCTGTTCTGGGCTGCAGGTTGTACCAGCTGTCCTCAGTACAGTGGAGATCCTAAAGTATGAGGATACAAATTAGACCAGAAAGACAGTGGAGAGCAAAATATATCCATCTGCACTTAAATTAAATAAGAACATTTACTACCTGTAGTTTTAGGACAACGTTCCCCAAAAAGTCATCTGTGCCTTTCTCCTTTTTGGCGTCTTTGATCATCCTAAACAGGTACGATTAAAAATGCTCAGCAGTCCTGCTTAGTTAACTGTTTGTGTTTGAGTCAGAGGGAGAGCACAATACCTTCGTAAACTGTTAAAGTTGGTCTTGATCTCTTCTAGTTTCTGAGTGAGTGACACCTCTTCATCCTTATCCCTGAAATAGAAATGGCAAAGACAAATGTAAAGAACAAGATTTATTTCAAAGCAGATGAAGTAAAGAAATAGATGTTTTTCTCACCACATCTCCAGGTGGAAGCTGGCACCAGCAACATCTTCAAATTCTCTAAATAGGGAGGACAATTATAAGTAATGCAAATTTCAATCTGATCATTCTGAAATAAGCAAACTCAGACTCACAGTATGAAGGTTTGGTTCCAGATGGGGTTCAGTGTTTGCTTCTTTATGTCTGTCTGGTAAATTTTATCACCTGATATAGCATCCTTTACAACAGATTTACTGGGTTTGGCCCTGGACCGTTGTGTCCGGTTGGCCTTTTCGTCCTCTAGTATGGTCAGCAGGCAGTATGGATCACTAAAACCTGTTCAACACACACCAGAGTTCCCTAATATACTCAAGTCATGGAGCACGGTTACATATAACATAACATTATTTCAGAAATCGGAAAAGACTACTAACAGTCAAAGACCACACAATGCTGACAAGAAGTGAAAGTGTTGGATGCAGCACCCACAGGAGAAACACGACATCAGTATGGAGCAGTACGATCAAGGTATAACCCCCTTAAGTACTTATGTTTCAAGTGTCACTTTTAAAGTATTACCAGTTTACTTTAAAAGTTACTGTCAAAACGCAACAGCAAATACCAGTTTACACTTAAGTAACCTTCCAAATACAAATTCACCCTCAAAATACAGTACACACGCAAACAACTCATTGGTAACATTTAAATGATCAGCTCATTAAAAAAAACTGATTGTTATTTTAATTTGCATAATCTTATCATTCATTTTATTCAGCAAATCATCAGATTTCATTTAAGTGAAAACGCATTTTATAGAGTGGACAGCGTTACTGTTCTCAGGAAGAAATTCTGAAGGGAGTCCATACAGTCCTGTTCCCTGTGCAAGCGGTACATTTGAGAAAATATATATCAACTCGACTAAGAGTCTTCTGCCGTGCTAGCACCTCTGTGCAGGTTGTAATGTACTAGCTACATGCTAGTTTCATGCTGCAATACTCTAAATGTTGATGCCAACATGCTGATGTTTAGAGGCTACATCAGGGCATTTGTTTCACAGGTACAGTATGTAGTCATAAACCCGAAAAA
>NW_018128233.1:225929-234669 GCF_001952655.1 Monopterus albus | reverse complement strand
TAATGTAAGAACTCACCACTGACATCTTTTCCCAGAATTCCTTTTGCTTCCTTTACAGTGGCCATCAGACAGTACACTGGGGACTGTAAGGGTCAGACAGCTAGTTAGACACTTTGGTATTAATAAATGCACATGTTGCAGCCTCAGACATGCAGATAACATTTGTATAGCACCTTTCTAAACAGGGTTACGATAAAACAACAGGTGAAACATAAGAAAAAAATGCTAAAATTCAAATAGCTAACAGTGCATATGAGTGCAGCATAAAATAAGAAAATTACAAGCATAAAGAGCTAAAACAAAGAATAACTGGTTATTATTTAGAAGAAAAAGCTGACTTGGTAAAGTGAGTTTTAAGAGGTGATTTAAAGAGGTCCAATGTATTTAGAAAGCCAGTGCAAAGATGCCAGAATAGGTCTAATGTGACATGATTTCCTGGGGTTTTTTAAAGCCTATGATTTAATTCTTGATGGTGCTCTTAGCTGAAGGAAGCATGGCTGTTACATGATAGGTCTGAGTCCAACATAAACCCTGATTTAGATTTTGTGATCTGAGATGATAAACAACCAAGTTCAGATTGAAGGGAAAGCTGTCAGAGAAGGTGGACAAAATAATAACGCATCAGATTTTGGTTCATTCTGCTGCAGAAAGCTTTGCATTTGCAGGCTCAAGAGAGACATGCAGCTGTGTGTCATCTGCATACATATGAAAGTCAACAGACATAATTTCTCCTGCTGGTAAATGGAAAGGGGTGGAAAGTTAAGATTCTTAGTATGAATACTGTGCACATGTGCATTCATTGGAACAAACACACTCACTTCCTTTTCTCACCTCTGTGTTCTGTACTTTCTCCATCAGACTGCCATGCTCTGACTCAGTCATTGTGAAAGCCTGGCAGATATGACAGAACAGTCTCTGTAATCAGTCATAAACCACACTAACGGACTTACGGGTTATATTTTGAGTGAAGCTGAGGTGTTTACCTCCTTGATGTACTGGTGAAGCTGGCTATCTGTGAAGACCTCAGTTGTTGACGGTTTACCCATCTTATGAGAGATCGTGTACAACAGCTCCTTATACAAAGGCTTCAGCTTTAACCAGAAATAATCAGAGTGAGAACTTAGTTGGAAAAAACATGGTATGTGCAGTACAACACATGAACAATGATACCTCCAGCTCCTTATGTCTTCGTGCTTTCTCTTCAGGGTTCTCATCTTCTTTTAAATCCTAAAAAGAGATTACACATTTTATTCATGGTTCTGTTGAGCAAATTTCATAAATGAGGATATCAGTTAAATTTAAGGTGTCTGAAGATCATGCAATGTTGCCTACCCTCCTGTCTCGCAATTTCCTCGTCAACCCCAGTTTACGTGTATGGCCGGGTGAAAACTGAAAAGACAAAAAATGAAAATAAAAGTAAACATTAAAAACAAATACTTGAAGGATTGTGCCAGTGACTTTACGTGTTGTAGCCCATTTACTAGAAAGCATGAAAATTTTACAATAGTGCCAATTTTCCAGGTAATACTTTGTGTGAATGTATTTTTCTAATCTTATACACAGCCATTGATTTGCATTCATTTCCACTATGTGTACACATTTTGTTAATAGATTTTACAGTACATGAAAATTAAAGGTCCACTGAATTTTTGTTACAAAAGTGTCGCTAAACCCGAATCGAGATTATTTGCACTTCAGATATTATCATGTATTGAAAAAGAAACTTGATGGATTGCACAACTCAAGGAAATTTCGAGAATATGTTTTTTTGTTTTTTTTTTTAGCCCTGCTAGCATGTCCCATAGCAGATGGTAATGTCTGTCAGTCAGTCCACCACTTTAATCCAACTTCAACACTACTGGATAGATTGTTATCATCTTGTGTGCCCACAGCATACATCTTATTTTCCTGCTATACTTTGTGCACTAATTACCAAATGTTTGCATGATAAGTTGTTAAAATAAGATAGTTTACATCTGCTACATATCAGGATGTTAATGCTGCTAAAGTGGCTGCAGACCTTTGAAAAAAAGGAAACTAGTAGCTTAGTGTTAAGTCATAACAACAAGGAGCGTAAACGTGCCAGTTTGGTCCATTAACAGAGAGGCTTTTTTAAGGATTACAGAAGAAATAACACTTGGAAATGAAAGACTATGTCCACCAGCTGATGTGTTTTACCTGTTTGAGTCTTGTTAAGCCATGTTCCTGGAAAACAGGGGGAAAATGTGCTTATGGTAAATACGGGGACTTCTATAATGATGTAAACCTAAAATAGTTCAGTTAAATCAAACTGAAATAAACAGGCATTTTAAGATGATCTCATTTGACATCAGCTTGTGTGAACATACAAAAAGATCTTCATTTGAGAAAAGTTGCATCACTGTGCTTAAACACTCATGTTTTTGCTATCTGATAAGGCCTGCGTCTATAAGAGACTTCCTCTATTTCTGAAACTGGCTTGGAGGCAACAGCCAGCAAAAACTCACTCAATATTCAAACCAGCAAAATAATCTGAAGGGAAATCACTAGCAGCCCATCCTAAAGATATGTATGCAAACAAACCTGTATTCAGCACACACACATACACACAGCTATTTTCATTGATGTATGTTTGCATACGGTATGAATATTACCAGCCTCTGAAAAGGTTCTGTGTTCAAAACATGGCTTAGTTCACCTTACAAATAATTAAATGATGTGTACTAACAACTGCAAAATATGCAGAAACACTGGGTGTGGCACAAGATGACTTCTGTCATCATCATACATCCAAAACAATTATGAATCATAGTCACAGCATCTTGAAATAGCCATTTGGACATCATGACTCAATGATGCAAGGTTTTAACACTGCTGTTACTCAGCTGACAGTTTGTAATTTGTATCAGCTAAAATGCTTAAAAATCTCTGTGAAATCATACCAAAAGCAGACATATTTGACAGCACCATCACCCTGTCTCCAAGTAAGCGTGGTTAGTCACTAGCACTGAACAAAAATCAAACAAACACTGATCAGCATATCAGTACACTCAGGTGAATTGTGGTCCATACCTGTTCAGGCGTTTGCAGCAGATTGCCTCCCATACCCTTCTGCTCACTTTGACTCGACATAATGATGCTAATGTTTGACAACCAGACTCCTGCCTGGTAAGGTGCTGTGCTCTGTGTGTGAGATAGGGAAGCTGTGTGCGCAATGCGTTTTGATGAACTCTCACAAAGCTTCAGGAAGTCATCACTTCCTGTATAAGGTGGTAACGTCAGTAACTGGGACTTATGACTTTTCTTCAACTAGTGCCCTACATTGTGTCTTGATGTAGACAATACAACACACCTCAGAATCCTGTATTAGTTTGCACACACAAGCCTGAAACACACACAGAGTCAATCAAAAATCCAAACTGTTAATCTCCTCACTGGCTCCTGTTTGCAATCACGCTTACAGTTTTGAGTGCCAAGTTGTTACCAGTTTTACTGTTAGCATTACTACCATGGTTCCCTGACACAACCAAATCCATGGTGCAAATCTCAAGTGACACATGATTAACTGCAGCTAAATGAGATAATGAAACTGCATGCAACATGAGATGGGCCACCTAAAACAATCTGTGCTTTATTGTGTTCATCAGATTGTATATTATTCAAATGTTTGTTTTACATCTAATTTAGATGTACATCTTTTCTATGACCGTAGAACCAGTGCTTTAAATTGTTGTGCGTATATTTTTGTCAAAATTCCAGACATCACATGCCAAATATTCTTTTAATCTATAAAATGATAAATATCCATTTTTACATAATGTATGTGTTGTATGCCTACTGTTGTGTTATTATTATTACTATTATTATCATTATCTTAACGTAAGTCAAAATCTTGTGTATATTTTGAAACGTACGTGACGTCACTGTGTGGGCGGGCCATGCGTATGGCGGAAGGACAGGTGCAACACCAAACACAGCAACATTATCGACGAAGAGGGAGAGGATACCGAGGTTGCAGACAGGCCTCCAGGTACTCTTTCTGATAGAGGAGCACAACCTTTAATCTTTTTGCTGCCGGAGAGTCTGGAGGGCCGTCGACATGACGCTGAACCAGAACCACTCGGAGTGCGGTGGAGTCATCATCAACAACAGTGAAAGGTGACATTATCGTTAGTGTTTGTAACGTTAACGGGCTAACTAGCATTTAACCATTACCGTTAACCAGATAACGTTGCTGACAACTTTTACACGTCCTTGGGATGAACGTCACATCCAGCTCGTGTAGATTAGTATGCATTTTCGCTAATTCATTAAGACACGTTAGCTAACGCTACTGTACTTGCCATAAACACCCTCATGGTTAGCCAACTAATTCTAACTTCATGGGAAACTTTTATCATGTTAGCTTATTTTTCACACAGCCGCATTCCATCGATAATGTGGCGAGCACGGTGAAACACACATTGTACTTGTTTTTTTTGTTTTTTTTCTGGCCCCTAGTCATTGCAAGACGTTTCCAAATTAAATGCTAGCTGACAAGCAATGCTGCATTCATTGTTATATCTTGAGGGAATGGTCGCCCTGCGTCTTTGGGAACCCAGAGGTGTCTTCAAGCCTCAAGCTGTTATGTCATCACTGCAGTCGGCCGTAGCAGGCTTGATGTGTGATCACATAGCTTTTTACTTGTTTTAAACGATATATTTAGTCAAACGAGGGGTAACGTTTTGAATCATATTCTAACAATAACGTACTCTATTTATATGTGCATTGTTTACAGTTTTAGCTAGCCATCTGCACGTTGACGTGCTCGGTAGTAAAATGTTGTTTTGTCACATCCAGACCTGGTCACTCCAGTTTACACGATTTAACATCCCTCCTGGATTCTTCCAGAACATACTGGAGCACAGTGTTAAACCCATTATAGCCAACCCAGATCCGTTTACTCTGGTACTGTTTTCTGAGAGCAAGTGATGGGCCTGTTTGGAACTGGACAGCTGGAGCTTATTCTGAAGATAAATCAAATATTATGAAAGTGGGGTTTGAGTCCTATTTTTAATTAAAAAACACCATCTAAATAATATACATTTGATTTGTTTGTATAATTAGAATATGATGCAATAGCAATGTCATACTTTATTTTTCTTTTCTCTGTTCAAATTGCTGTGTTCTGTGTTCTGTGTGTCCTGTGTTTTGTATTTTTGTCACCAGTGTTTTAATGAACTATGATAATGTGGAGCTGGTTTTCTGTGATGCGGACAGTCTGCCTGAAGCCTTCAGAAAGGGCAAGAAGGGCAGCATCTACCTAACTCCATACAGGGTAAGAGACAAGTCTTATTCTTTGTTTAAACAGCCCTGTTCTGACACAACACTGTCAGCAAGTACTCAACAACCTGCAGAGCTGTGGATCCACTAATAAGCACTACAGTGTTCGGCTTTCTCCAGGTGTAACAGGTTAGGAGGGGAAAGATGAAATTATGTTTGCTTGCTGCTGTTTTCTCACAGGTGATCTTTCTGGCCAAAGGCCGGGATGCACTACAGTCCTTCATGATGCCCTTCTACCTGATGAAGGGGTGTGAGGTGAAACAACCCGTACTGGGAGCTAATTACATCAAGGGCATCGTGAACGCAGAGCCTGGAGGTAGGCATAAAACTGTGTGCAGGTGTCACTTAGCTTATAGTGGTGAATGGACTTACAGCATTCTGTTGGCTGAATACACACTAACCACAGTGGATTCTTTCTGGCTTTATCTCTCTTACAGGTGGCTGGGAGGGTTGTGCTACTTTCAAGCTCATCTTTGCTGCCGGAGGAGCTATAGAGTTTGGCCAGTACATGCTGCAGGTTGCAGCTCAGGGTATGATGACAAACCAGCCTAACAGAATCTGAACCTTTATTTCTTTTGTTACCTTTTCATCTTCTGTCCTGTATCTCAGCATCCAGAGGTGAGCCAGTGACTCCAGGGTTTGGTGGATGCCCCTACATGGCTAATGGGGCCTACGCTTACCCTCCTCCCCCAGTTAATGGGATGTACCCATCCGGACCTCCACCTGGCTACTCCTATCCCAACCCTCCTCCTCAAGGTCCAGCCCTTATTGCTGTTAGCTTAATGACACAGTAGAGATCTACCTGTCCTCACACCAGCCTAATCTGCACCTCTGTGCTCCTCCTACACAGGTGGATTCTACCCCAGCTCCCTTGAGTTTGATGCCTCCACGGCCTACATACCTCCACCTCCATATTCTGCCCCTCTGGGCCAGCAGCCACCACATGACCCAGACCTCCCATCCTCAGCAGCTGGTGAGTCTCTGGCAGAGAGGCTCTGACTGATTTGAACAAACTGGTGACAGCCTTAATAAAATAAGAAAAAGTGATGGCTTGTTCAGTCATTGCTGCCTCCCTCACTCATGTCTCTTTTTGCCTGCATTTACTTTTCCCTCCTTATCACCCTACCCATTGTACTCGAGGCTGGATTAGCTCCAGTTTTTTCATCTATCCAGTAGAACCATGTTTAATTAATGCCCTCCGCCCTCTCTCCGTCTTGTTACCAGCGGAGGCCAAAGCAGCAGAGGCAGCAGCGAGCGCCAGCAGTGCCACACTGCCTCCTACACATGTATACCTGCCACAGGTAAGCCTCCCACCATCACTCTGCTATACATCCGAAACTGAACTAATTTATCTATCAGTTGGCAGATATATTGGGCTAATGTGGCCTTTTTAAGGAATAGAACTGAAATATGATTTGGTGAGTGTTCCCTTCAGTGGAAACACAAGTAAAATTCATTATACAGCATATATGCATTTCAGTTTTAGCAGATAAACCAATTTTTCCACCTCAGCCAAGTGTAAAAACCTTTGGTTTGGAAGTAGTTTTGAATATACATAGCATTTCCACTCGAGGTTTTCCACACACTTCACTTAAAGCCAGTGAATGTCTTAGGGATTCAGCAGCTAGTCAAAACAGATGTGCATTAATTTGTGACACTTGATTTACTGGACTAGCTATATGGCCAAAACAATGGTAGATTGTCTTGTTGCAACCAGGCCTCTGCTGTAATTCATAACAGCGCTCAAATACTAGCACATTTTACCACCCAACTAGCAAATAAATGAAGAAAACATTAACAGTTTAGGGAAGTGCACATATGCTGGCACTGGTGCTTGTTTACCCATCACCCTATGAGAAGAATTCATTTAAATATATGATGAAAAACTGTTGGAACTTAACAATGGATAATGGATCCATCAGTCCAAGGCAAACTAGACCTCTCCTCTGTCTTTCTAGGACAAGCCCCCTCCCTATTCCCCACGAGAAGATAAGAAGAACCAGTAGACCTGTTTGATCTCACCCTCATTCCTGTCTTTCTCTTTTATCATCTATCCTACTGGTTTATCTTCATGCCAGTAAGTGGACATCAGGAAGACCAAAGGTTGTTTTTTTTTAACATTATCCCCTTGTTTTTCTGTTTTCCTCACCCCCATGAGATCCTCACCTTTATCTCCGTCCATCCCTTTCCCACCTCATACTAATGCTTTGTCATTTATATGTAATGTAATAACTTTCACTCTCCTCAGAAGCACCTTTACTTGATAGAAATTAAAAGTGGTATCAGTCTGTGAGACCAGAGGATTATTTCTTTCTTTTTTTTTTTCCAGTGTTGGTGACAAAGCCTTTGTAACCTGACTGTTTTAGCATTTATTGCCCTGCAACTGTCCCAAGACTTATGCTGCCACTTGAACCTTTCAATTTAGCTATGCTGTGGAGCTCATTTGTAACTACCAAGAGGAAAAACTAGCTTTTGTAAGAGAGTGGATTGCAAGGTGGCCTGGCCTGCTTTGACCTGTTGTAACAAATGAGTGGACCACAAAGATTAGTGCAGCGTGGAGCCCAGCAGTGAATCCCTGATCCTGGATTAGAGCAGAGTGATGGCAGCCAGGGCCTGAAGGGGACATTCTGCCAGGAGGGATCATCTTCATAATGTTCAGTCATGTCACTTCCTGTCATGCCTCTGAACATTCGAGAAGCCTGCTTCACATTTCACTCTTCTAATGTACGTTTTGAACATTAGAACAGGACCAAACCACGATTTTCTCAGCGTTCCGACTTTCTATGGTTATCTTAACTCTCCAGTTTGAGGCCGGTCTTTCAATCTGATCTGAGCCTCTATTCTTCCTTCCTCTCTGGTCACTAATCTATATACCGGTACTGCATCTCTGGCTGATTCTTTGCACTTTCAGAATGCTATGCATCGGGCTCCTCTTTGCTCTGTCGTGGTTGTGTGTAGTAATAATGATAAAGGTCTATTTATTGCAAATTAATTTATTGAATAATTACTGTAAAATGGCTCAAGTAAGAAAAAGCACGATCTGAACTAATGCATGTGTGCATTGGACTGGATTTTATTAAATTACCTTGATTCATGTGGAACAGAACTGTCTGTCTTTATTTCTAGATTGTGTTGCTATATCATACACCGCACTGTGCTTGTAACGCAGTATGGTGCCTTCGCATACTTAACATAGTCGAGGGTAAACAGGATGGGTTTTCTTGTTGTTAGGCCAAAACAGCCTTGAAATGTGCTTTTCCCTCAGAGTCACTTTTGACAACTTGTGCAAATCTACAGCAGTTTCCCAAAGACTAATGTGTGACGTCCTGAGCCTCGAGGACCTCAGCTATGGTTCCTAGTGCTCATGGTAAAACAACCAAAACAGTAGGTCAGAAGCCCGTTAAAACTGTAGAGTACAGCAGATTCCATCACAACACAG
>NW_018128233.1:207877-225882 GCF_001952655.1 Monopterus albus | reverse complement strand
GATGATATAAATGCCATTCCATTTTTGCTTCTGTATTTTCAGTAGTAATGTACAGCCCACAATATTTTGGTTTTGCCAGCATTACTTAGAGTAGGGAATTGTTCTTAAAATGTGAAACAAGTTGTCTGTACCCTGCAGTGGCTCACTGTCCTGTACGCAGCATGTTATGAACTGGCTCACTTGGCAATGTAAATTGAATTCTGCCTAGAGATGACATTTTAAGGTTTATTTTGGGCTTTATTGCCTTTATTCATTTTTTAAAGTAATCTCGGAGAGGCGGACAGGAAACAGGAGAGACGAAGACAAGTCCCCAGCGGGTAGATGGTGCACCACACTGTAACCATTCGTCTATGGGGTGCTCCAGATTAAAAGTTTTTAAGGGAATTAAACTGAAAAGCAAGAGGTTTGTGCACATACAGTAGTTTAAGCCAATACCTGAACCTAAACATTTTCAAAACGTAAATATGACCAGGAAAACGGCCAGAGAGTTTGGATAATATTTCAGTGTTACGATTTAACTACTCTTGTACAAATGCAGTGACTTCTCAGCAATGCAAAACTAACTCATCCCTTCACTTGTTTTGCTACACTGCTGACTTCTATGTGACCTAGACAGGGGTCATCATGTCATTTGGCTGAAGGCCCAACCACCTGTTACAGATGTGTGGCCTTGGAGTAGAACATGAACATTTAGTTTAGTGAAAGTGCAATAATCTGACACACTGAGTGAGGAGGCTGGTCTTGTCTACATGAAAGCAGGCACCCATCGAAAGTGGAAGATTATTTTATGCATACCACGAAGGAAAAAAGTAACCAGAATGAAGTAATGCTGTCCTTAAAATAGTTATAAGACTTAAGCATTAGTGACTGTTTCCTTAGCTAGGTCACTGTCATATGGTGAGTTAGCCAAAGGACAAGTGGCCAATTTTGCGATACAGTCAGTTCTTATGCTTAAGAACACGTAAGAAGGGAGTCATTCTAAGAAAACAAAAAGGTTTCACCTCTATGCTGAGTCTGCTACTGCCCATGTTTGACAATGCTTCTCATCACTGAGCTCCCATCTTCACTTCTCTTTGAGTCAGCTCATGTGGAGCAGAGAGTGATGCTGACCCCCTCCCCTATCCAGCACGCAGGGAACAGCTCCTGGGTGAAGGCACAGTGGAAGGCGTGGAGCCTGGTCTGCCCATTGCCGTAATAGGTAAGCGTCCCTGCCTCGTAGTCCAACAGCATGCCGATGCGGCTGTGCTGCGAGTGGCCGCTCAGAATCTCCCGCCGGCCGTTGTGCCAGGCACAGAGCTGATGCTCATCCAGCTGCAGGCTCCAGGACAGTTCGTTCATACCCACCATGCACCTCTTGCCTTTCTCCTTCCTGGGGATGGTTTCATAAGTTACCTGAGAAGATGTGGGGGGGAAATGTGGGTGGATTGTCTGCAAACATGTTTTAGTCTATACAAAATGGTGGGCTAAATCAACAACAGGCAAACATTAGCATTCATACTGTTCTGCTTTGCTTGCTCAACAGTTGTTTTGTGTTCATGTGTGTGTGTGTGTGGGGAGAGCTCAGCCCCACTGAACGGGAGGAGGTGATCTGAAGCTCATGTTATGTACAAATGTCATATTTGCTCCCAGACAAGGAGGACGTGATAGCTGTCGCTCAGTATTCTGACAACGTTACATTATCAGGTCAGGAAAAGTCTTTCACATGTCTATTCCCTTTCCTTTTTTGCCTGCACTCCACAGCACACACAACGTAATTTTGACTATGCCACACCTTGTCCTTTCCAGATAACATTATTCCACCAAAAAAGAGGCATAAGGAGTGTTTTGCCATCCAGACCCTCAGTAGCTAACAAGCTAGAGTTAATGAACTGGCCAACAGCCATGGTGATTTAAAATGAAAACCTGCTACCTAACAACAATCTTTAAACTGTGGAAAACATCAGCTTGTGTTAGTTAACCATGTTAGCTAATGTCAGCTAACAAACTAACCATGTCTCCCGTTAACTACAGGCTAGCAGTCACATTGATAGTAGGAGTAAACATTTAGTGGGTGGACAGGCCTATATCAACATATGGGTTGAAACCCCATGAAAATGTGACCAGAACTGACCACTTTTACCCTACAAGTTCAGGTAATGGGAAGCCCCAGGTTATAGGTCAGTAGGTTCTTGCAGTGTTAAAAGACCAATTTGTGAAATGTATGTGTTTGATGGGATTTTTGCAAATTAATTTAAATTTAACACTTGTTCACAGTCCCAGTTACTGTTACTTTCAGACACTGTGTGAAGTAACTGGCTTGGCTAATTTTCCTGAATACTGGAATTTAAATGATTCACTCTTTAAAAGGAAAAAAAAAAAAACCCAAAAAAGGATGCAACTACAACATGCAGAGTTGTTTACCCCAAGGTAGGCCCAAGGCTTGGACACCTCCAGCTCCCAGTAGTGTTGTCCGTGGGTGAAACCCTGAAAGCAGAGCACCTGCCAGGTGTGGTCGAAGCGGGCTTCATGGGCAGGGACAGGTCGTGGCCCAGAGATCAGGTGCTCCGCCCTGCGATTCTCCTGGGACAGAATGAGGTGCGCATTGGCCGTGCGGGGGTCAAAGGTCAGAGAGCAGCGATCTATAATGACAAAGAAAGGGAAGGAAGTGATAAATCAAAACTTCTAATGTCTTTTCAATCAGAAGAACCAGGTTTCATTGACCGGTAACAATCTAAACAAAAAAAAACTTACAAGCACTGAGGCCCTCCTTCCCACCAGGGTGGCACTTTGTGGCTGGACTGGGAACCACAGCTAGTATTGGCCTCTTATCCTGAGGAGAACCTGGGAAACAGTGACCAGAACACAGAGCCAAGACTGAGGAATAAACTGCTAGAGACTCAAGCTAACTTGTTACATAGGGAATGCCCCCCGTTTAGGCTGGTTACCGTCTTTGTCTTGACCGATAGCGGTGCTCACAGCTTTGTCCAGGTCCTCAGACACCAGTTTGGAGACCCGTGACAGGACATCGGTGACGCTGTTTAATTGATCTTGAAGGGTTGGCGTTACATTCGTGGGAATAGCTTCAAAATGCGGAACTTCTATGAGCATCGTTTCCTGTGAGATAAGGTAATCCTTTATCATCATTGTAAGATGTACAACGAAATTTTAGTGACCTCCAGTCTGTACAGCAATAAAAAAAACAACATATGAAATAAAACCATAACCGGTAAAAGATGAAATAAACACACCTCTCACACAGATGCATTCCAAAGAAGACCTTAATGAGTTTTAGTATGATGAATGTGACTTTGTTTTTGGAGAAACAAGCCTGGTCAAATATGTCATCACTGTCAACTGCCCAGACCCCACACTGACCTAGTCTTCCTAGGTGACTCAACAAAGACATGAGGACGTGATATCCACTATACTCAATCTCTGCAGTTGTAAAGTGCAACAAGCCTGTGATGGGCCATAAATGTGTGTCAATAAGGTAATAATGAAGGCAATAATGACTGTTCTGCTGCCATCTAGCAGTAGGCAGCTCACTGTGTCAACTCCAAACTACATCACTTAACACTGTCAGGTACGGAGACAGTGTTTCTCAATATGCTGTTTATAAATGATAGCATTACAGCACAGAAATCAAATGGGAACATTCTGACTTTTTCACAACAGGAAGTGACAAAACAAATTTGCTAAGAAACAGTGATGACATTTAGAGTGCACTCTGCTCTGTTAAACACATGACAGCTGCAGCGTCCTTTCCTACTAGTCAGTGTTGTTCCACTTTCTCACTAGTCCCTGCTTAACAGAGATGTTCATGAGTGTAGGTCTGCGCCAAGTCTAAAGTCTAGTTAGTGTTCAATTCAAATCTGAAATCTCTAGGGAAGGAGTCCAAGTCAAGTCTCAAATCATTAATGTTTCCTATGTAGTATGTCTATTCCATGAATTGTATCCAGTGTATTAACTAATGGCTTACAATGGGTAAATAGTGTCTCTCTCTCTCTCTCTCTGAGCAGCTACAGACCACAAAAATGTTCCTTTAAATTCTCTAAACCTGCAGATTAAGATACTACTTCCAGGGGCAAATGTAGGCAAGCAGCATAAAATGCTTGGATACTGTACATCTTTTAATGTTTTGCAGTCTTCTGATATAAGAACATATAGTTGGTAACATTATCAGCACTGCATTAGTACAACACCACAATGACCTCAGTAATAAACATATATTTGAATTTATATATTTATGAGAATATCACTAAAAACTGAAACATTTTGGGCTTCATAAACACAGATGTTAAGGTGGAAGTGTTGCACTGAAGTGCATACAATTTTACAAGTGTGACTATTAAAGTGCTTGGTGAGTGTACATATAATAATATAAAGGAAACCTTGCAGTGCCATATAGTCATATTTAAACACTGACTATGTTACAAACTTTCTATCTGAACCAAATTACAAATGGTATAAAGTGTCTACTTCAAACCTTAATGAGCTCTGAATCACAGAGTTTATGTAGAGCTGCTATCTGGTCTTGGCTCTGTCTGAGTATGTGGGAACGCTTCTCAAGGTCAGCCAGCCGTGTCTCTGCCTCAGTGATGGCAGCCTCTTTCTGCTTATTAATAAACAGCTCCGTAGCCTCCTGCTTCTCAGCCAGTATCTTTATCAGGGTGGAGAACTTTACACTGACCCAAGCTGAAGTTTGCTCAAGAGTCACCTGTTGACAGAAAACACTGAATCACACGTCTGCTTTGGGAAATTTGGAAACACACGGTTGTGTCCAATTCTAATTTGTTTTCCCGGGTCTTCTTGTTTATCTACACAAAATGTATCAAGTTTAATTGTTTTTCATCATCATCATCAACTTTATTTATATAGCACATTTAACACAGCCGAAGCTGAACAAAGTGCTTAACACAATATCCACAACACCCCTTAAAAATGCTTTTGCATCTGCAGTTTTGTTGGTTAAAATCTGAACATTTGTTGCAAATGCATTACAAGTCTTGTGTGTGTGTGTGTGTGTGTGTGTGTGTGTGCATGAGGAAAGTAATCAATTGCCTAATTTCTTAGTAATGTTAGTCAAGCATTCAGGGTACTTTCTCATAAAGAAAGGCTTAAAATGGGAGCTCACCTTAGCTTGATTGATATTCTCAGCCAAGTCATTTATGCTTTTCTGTGTCTCTTCGATGAGTTTCCCCACCTCCTTATTTTTTGTTTCTAGAAGCTGCTATAAAGAAAACACATCAAACTGAGACAGCAGGCTTTGCATAGTGACAATCATACCACCTTTGATAATGGAGTAGAGTGGACAGTGTCACAACTGGACTGACAATCCATTTTACAACACAAACTAGTTGGGTGTGATCGCACTGTGTTACAATGTATACCTCTTGGTTTTCCCTTTCTGTCTCCAACACCACCTTCTCATGGCTCGTACATTCTGAGATAGCACACACGCAGCACACAGACATTTTGTCCTGCTTGCAGTAATAAACCAGAGGCTTTTTATGGCGATCACACAGCTTCATGACTCCATCACTTTCCATCATGAGTGACTCCCTGCAGAAGGGGCCGGTGCTGTTTGCAGCCTCAGTCAGGAGTGACAGGGACACGTTACGCTTAAGAATGGGCCTGGGGTCAAACTCCTCACTGCAGATAGGGCACTGAGATCTAATACCAGCCTTGGCCTTGGCATCCCAGTGAGCGTTGATGCATTTTTCACAGAATGTGTGTCCGCATGGGATGGTTACAGGGCTATTGTAACGATCTAGACATATGGCGCAGGTTAGGTTTGAATTCTGAGACTCCATCTCTGAAGAAAGAACAGACACCTGTGGAAAAAAAAGGGGAACACAGAAGGTCGACTCTTGAACATATCAGTAATTAAATATCATAATCCCTACACAAAGTGACAGCTAATTACAGTATGTAACTTAAGTGCATAACCTCTGTGTAGAAAGGGCCCATTACTCACAAACATAAAATTTACCACTTTTTATTAGTGCCAGTTATATTGGGCAACAGTGGTGGCATCTGCAGTTTTTTACACTGTTGTGGGTTGGGCAGGAGGTAGCACGGGCATGGACAGAAAGAGACTAAACAAGCTGGTCAAGAGAGCTGGGTCTGTTCTGGGCTGCCCCCTGGGTTCCATGAATACATCAATACAGGATCGGTCCAAATGGTAACGCTAGCTACTATACCTTGTTTTAGCCAAGTAGAAGAAGAAAAGCTTACGCTAACGTCAGCTAACATTAGGCTAGATTCAAGTTAGTTCATGTTACCTTGGTCAACAGTCAAAATATAAAAACGTCCTGTGACTTAACTGTATATTACACACATTTTACAGCCACAATCCTGGTATAACCAACTATAAAACATAAGCATTTATGCTTACCGCTTCAACAGATACAATCATGCACAGCATCTAGCACTATGCATATACCGCTTCCGATGAGCGCTTCCCTGATGACGACAGACGCAAAAATGACGCCTTCTTCTTCTTCTTCTTCTTCTTCTTCTTCTTCTTCTTCTTCTTCTTCTTCTTCTTCTTCTTCTTCTTCTTCTTCTTCTTCTTCTTCCCTCCTGCTACGGCTTCTGCGTCTTCTCCTGCTGCTGCTTTTTTTTTTTTTTAATGTTTTTATTAAGCAAAAATGTAGAACAGTACAGAGTTTCACATTACAAATCGTTGCAATAGATGTATAACAGCGGATTTAGAGTATAATATGACAAAATTAGGCATATAAAAAGGAGGTGAAAAAGAACAATAACATCAAATAAGTGAGAACAAAGAAAAGAAAATACAAGGAGGTAAAGCTATTCAGATATAAAATTAAAATGTTTAAGCAGGTCAATGGTTTTGGTTCGTTTCTTGTTGGGGTGGTTTGATTGTAACAGTAAATGGAAGTAGTTGTTGAGATCAGAGTGTTTAAAGGTTGAAAAGGATGGTGATTTTTTCAGAAATTTCATTTTATGGATGAAGAATTTGGCCAAAATAATGAAAAGATTAATAACAAATTTTTCATTGCTAGAGAAATGAGGCTTGTCAAAAATTAATAATATATTATATTCTTTAAGTACAATTTCCTTTCCAAGATAATTTTTGAGATCAAAACAGAAGTCAGTCCAAAATACTGTTACATGTGCACACTGAAAAAAAAGATGCTCTAAAGTTTCTAGCTCATTGTTGCAAAAGGAGCATTTTTCTTCTATGTTTGGAATGTATTTACAAATAATAGAGTTTACTGGGTAAAATTTATGTAAGATTTTAAAGAAAAGTTCTTTAGTTTTGTTGGACAAGACAAATTTGTAGGGGCTCTTCTTCCTCTTCCTCTTCCTCTACTACTGTTGTTTAATGGCGATGGGCAACCTGCTTTAGGTGCATTACCGCCACCGTCTAGAGTGGAGTATGGATCAAAACGGCTCCTACCTACTACTATAACAAAATAACCTCACTCAGTTCACTTTATATTATCTTGTGTAACCCCGTGCTCTCTAAAAACCTAATGATTCAAGGTGCTGTCGAGAAAATCGAAAAATTCACATAGACACCCAACATGACTGGATGATTACTGTCATTACTGCATTATAAGACATATAACACTGTGACTGGATAAAGTGTTATATTATGAATTTGCAGCAGTGACATTTACTGGTTGTTATTGCTCATTGCACTGTACCTCACAGCTTCTTGTTAGATTGTGAGCTTTCAGGGCTCACATATTGAGATTGTGGACATCTTTAAATACCTGGGTGTCCACCTCAACAATAAACTGGATTGGGCCAACAACACAGATGCCCTGTACAGGAAGGGCCAGAGCCGCCTCCACTTGTTGAGGAGACTGAGGTCCTTTAGTGTGCGGGGGGCACTCCTTTGGACATTTAATGATACTGTGGTGGCATCTGCAGTTTTTTACACTGTTGTGGGTTGGGCAGGAGGTAGCACGGGCATGGACAGAAAGAGACTAAACAAGCTGGTCAAGAGAGCTGGGTCTGTTCTGGGCTGCCCCCTGGATTCCATCGAGGAGGTGGCGGACAGAAGGATGCTGGCAAAACTAACATCCATCATGCATAACCCCTCCCATCCCCTGCACCACGAGGCTCTGAACAGTTCTTTTAGCACAAGACTGCCACATCCTCATTGCAAGAAGGAGTGTTACCGTAGGTCATTCCTCCCCACAGCTATCAGACTATACAATACCTAACTGCAGTGATAAGCTAGGTGAAATTAAGAGGGACTACGCAGTAGTCAGCTGAGGTACAATACTCAAATCCTCGGAGTAAAATGCATTGTAAATATGCACATATGTAAAATCTGTTCTTGATTTCTCTTGAATACTTTATGCTGTTTTGTCTAGGTATTTTTGAGTAGTTTTTTAGAGATCCTCATGGCTGAAATACAGTTATTTCGCCCATTGCAAGATCAATTATGGGAATAATATTCTTGTCCTTGATTTCTTGATCTTGAATGCTATATTTTGTCTTGTTCTTAGGTATTTTGATCTGTTCTCAGGGATTAATTATGGGAGGATCATTCTAGTTCCTGATTGACTCTCAAATACTATATTCTGTCTGGTTTTAGGTACTTTAGGAATTTGTTTATCAACATATGTGTGTGGTGTCTGTTCTTATGGTGTTTTGTTGCTGCTCTCTATTGCTGCTGGAACACAGGAATTTCCCCATTGTGGGATCAATAAAGTCCTACCCTACTACCTACCTACCTACCTACCTACCTACCTATATGTTTTAGTTTTTGTACGATAAAGGTGAAATAAAAAAAATGCTCTGGTTATACTGGCAAAATCTCTATCACATATGTTGCAGTTAGGCTATTGTTTGTTAGTATATTATGGTCGGTCGGTTAGTTAGTCGGTCAGGAAACGCGTTGTTCACAGACAGTTTTGTTCCTCTCGGCCACTGTATATTCTGAAAAAAGAAAACCCCAATTCAAGATGGCGCTGCGCATGGTTTATTCTGTTGTCTTGCGAAGTAGGACGGATTTAGGGGTCAGCAATGTGCGGACATTTGTCACAACAGGTATTATAATGATATTACAAAATTATAGAGTTTACATTTATGAAGTTTGCGCTCATATCTCAGTATTGCATGTATAGATAATATGTCAGGTTACATTGGTTGGAAGCAGATCCCCGCCCGTTACACGCCGTCCTTTTGCTGGAGACGAACAAATTGCCAAACTCTAAAACGTGTGACAATTAAATATGAACCTATGTGTCCTGCTGTCGGTCAGGGTAAACATTTCCCAAGAACACCATGCGAGGCACGTGTCGATGTCGTGATGATGTCTGAACTAATACGGTTTTTGGTTCTCTGTCACCGTTCATGTTAAAATGCCAAACAAGCGCTGCTTACTATGTACTGAGCCTACACTTATAGTGAAATAAACAGGGAGAAATGTTTCAGTTCGACTTCTAGCACTTCTTGACGTAAAACTAATATATTGAGAGAGGGATTGTGTGCATTGAGGATGGCCTTTAGATAGCCTGCTCACACTAAGGTGGTCACTGACCACAAAACGTCAGATTTCAGTAGCCTGTGTAATGCGAAACGATGAAGTAAGTTAAATCGCAACATTATAAACACACTAATCCAAATCAGCTGGCAACAAATGAAACCCCCCATCCTAAAATGTTGCAGTTACTGAATGAGGTAAATGACAAACAGTAATGGCAGTTAATTTTTCTTTGCTATGTAACTAACTTTTGGTTTGTTTCCTCATGGCAGCATTTCTCTGTAGACGGGTACCTTTAGGTCCAATGCCAAATGAAGACATAAACGTTAAAGAACTGAAGTCATTAGAGAAGTATCGCAGCTACAATCGGTATTTCAGACAAGCCGAGGAGGCACAGAACAAACCTGCCTGGTGGAAAACGTACAGGAGCTACGTGGAAAAATCTGATCCTGAGCATGGTGAGAAATTAAACAGAAAGCTGTTGTGGTCATGGCAGAATGGTTTGTCAAGGATTTTACAAACCCCAGTGCCAGTAAAGTTGGGGCATTGTGTAAAACGAAAATAAAAACTGAATACAATGACTTTTAAATCCTTTTGACCCATATTTAATTGAATACACCACAAAGACAAAGTATTTAATGCTCAAACTGATATACGTTATTGTTTTTTTTTTGTGTGTGCAAATATTCACTCATTTTGAATTTGATGCCTGTAACACATTCCAAAAAAGCTGGGACAGGGGTATTTTTACCACTGTGTTAGATCACCTTTCCTCTTAACAACACTTAATATGCATTTGAGAACTGAGGTCAAGGTCAAAGGTCAAAGTGTTTATTTGCCATATGCACAGTTAGGAAACGTGTTTCCCTGTACAATGAAATTCTTACTTTGCTGTCCGCATGAATGCCACATAATACAAATGAAATATAAAGTAGATGAATAAATAACACAATATAAGGCACTGTAAGCAGCAAATGCAGAGATATAATTAAAATATATAAGAATATAATAAGACAATGTATGCTGCATGGGAGCAGTCAATGTGCAATTATGCATGTGCAAACTGAGAATGTAAACAGTACAGGTCGACAGTACATGACATATTTCCTGGTAATAAACTCCTCAGCTGTTTAGTCTGATGGCAGAGGGAAAGAAAGAGTTTTTCAGTCTAGTTGTCCTGCATTTCACACTTCTGAACCTCTGTCCAGAGGGTAGGAAAGCGAACAGTCTGTGCTGGGGGTGGGTGGGATCTTTGAGGATGGAGGCAGCTTTCCTACGCACCCTGCGGTGGTAAATGCTCTGCAGAGAGGGCAGTGGAGTCCTGGTGATCTTCTCCACAGTCTTTACCACTCTCTGCAGGTGCTTGCGGTCCATAGCAGTAGTGCCGTTGGGCCTTCTTGACCAGTTGTGTGGTGTTATGTGTCCAAGTGAGGTCCTCACTGATGTGGACGCCCAGGTATTTGAAGTTGCTCACCCTCTCCACTTTGAGCCCCTGGATGAACAGCGGCCGATGAGACCTCCTCTCCTTCCTCATGTCCACTATCATCTCCTTCGTCTTGTCCATGTTGAGGCTGAGATTATTGTCCTTGCACCAAGACACCAGACCGGCCATCTCCCTCCTGTAGGCTGCTTCGTCCCCGCCAGTGATGCGACCTATCACTGCGGTGTTGTCCGTGAACTTTAGGATGATGTTGTCTTTGTCTTTGGAGGTGACACAGTTGTGGGTGAACAGGGTGTAGAGGATGGGACTGAGGACACATCCCTGTGGGGTGCCGATGTTCATGAGGATGATGGCTGAAGTTCTGTTGCCAATCCTGACAGTCTGGGGCCTGCCAGTCAGAAAGTCCAGGAGCTAGTCACAGAGGGTGGGGTGCAGACCTAGTGTGGACAGTTTGTGGGGGACAACTGTGTTGAGGACACTAATTGTTGAAGCTTTGTAGGTGGAATTCTCTTCCATTCTTGCTTGATGCATGACTTCAGTTGCTCAACAGCCTGGGGTCTGTGTTGTCGTATTTTGCACTTCATAATGTGGCACACATTTTCAATGGGAGACAGATCTGGACTGCAGGCAGGCCCGGTCTATTACCCACACTCGCTTACTATGAATCCACGCTGTTGTAACACGTGCAGAATGTGGCTTGGCATTGTCTTGCTGAAATAAGCAAGGACGTCCCTGAAAAAAGACGTCGCTTGGATAGCAGCGTATTTTTGCTCCAAAACCTGTAAGTACTTCTCAGCATTAATGGTGCCCTCACAGATGTGCAGGTTACCCATGGGCACTAACAGACCCCCATACCATCACAGATGCTGGCTTTTGAACTTTGGCTGATAACAATCTGGATGGTCCTCTTCCTCTTTAGCCCGGAGGACACGACATCCATGATTTCCAAAAACAATTTGAAATGTGGACTTTTCAGACCACAGCACACTTTACCACCTTGCATCAGTCCATCTCAGATGAGCTCAGGCCGGCGGCGTTTCTGTGTGTTGTTGATGTATGGCTTTTGCTTTGCATTGTAAAGTTTTAACTTGTAGATGTTGTGACGAACCTTGTTAACTGACAGTGGTCTTCCGAAGTCTTCCTGAGACCAGGTGGTAATATCCTTTACAGGATAATGTCTGTTTTTAATGCAGTGCTGCCTGAGGGATCAAAGGTCATGGGCATTCACTGCTGGTTTATGGCCTTGCTGCTTATGTGCAGAGATTTCTCCAGATTCTCTGAATCTTTTGATGATATTATGGACTGTAGATGATTAAATGCCTACATTTCTTGCAATTGTACATTGAGAAATGTTGTTCTTAAACTGTTGGACTATTTGCTCATGCAGTTGTTCACAAAGTGGTGACCCGTGCCCCATGCTTGCTTGTGAATGACTGAGCCTTTTACGATACTCCTTTTATACCCAGTCATGGCGCTCACCTGTTTCCAATAAACTTGTTCACCTGTGGAATGTTCCAAACAGGAACCTTTTTCAACTTTCCCAGTATTTTGTTGCCCTTTTGGAATGTGTTGCAGGCATCAAATTCAAAATGAGTGAACATTTGAAAAAAAAAAAAAAAAAAAAACTATAAAGTTTATCTGTTTGAACATTAAATATCATGTCTTTGTGGTGTAATCAATTAAATATGGGTCAAAAAGTTATTAGCAAGTCATTGTATTCTGTTTTTATTTACGTTTACACAATGTCCCAACTTCGTTGGAATTGGGGTTTGTATTTTGTGACCGTTCAAGCTTCCACAGTGTCAGCAGGTTTTGTTTTGTTGCAGGTGCAGAGCAGGTGGACATCAGTCTGCCGTACTGTCAACCCTGCAGGATCAAAGAAGTGAAGGAGAGAAGTCAGGTGATGAAGAACAACAAGGAGAATGTTGAGCTGGAAAGAGCTGCGCGTCTGCGCACCTGTAAGCTAGTACACATTGTCATCATTCAGTAAATACTTTAATATTTAATTGGTTAAGTTGACTTTTCTGTATCCTGTCTCACCCCCAGTGAAGATACCTCTGGATCGAGTGCAGGAAACCTGGGAGAAGAGCAGTGGTCCGTTTCATATAAAGAGACTAGCACACCACTATGGCGTTTTCAGAGACCTCTTCCCAATGGCATATTTTTTACCTCAAGTCTCACTCTCCATTTGCTATGGCCAGGACCACAATGGCCAAGTGTATTATGGGAACCACCTGACACCAACACAAGTATGTTAAAGGATACATTACTCTCTCTGCGATCCCTTTCTGTGTTGCATTATAGTCTCAACATTTTTGCTCTGTACCCCTCATGATAATTCTTCTCTGACTGTATTCATTGCATTTTATTTGTTGTGCTTTTTTTTTATTTAAGGCAGCATCTGCCCCTCAGATCAGCTTTGATGCAGAGGAGGGCTCCCTGTGGACCCTTTTGCTTACCTGTCCAGGTCAGTCTCATCTAGACAACCAGTGACTCCTTTTACTACCTTGTAGGAACAGAGATTATTTATGGGTTGACAGCATTTGCCATCTGTGTCAAATCATTTTTATGTTTTTTTCTTCTTCAGATGAGCATCTTCTGGATAGTGAGGCAGAATACATCCACTGGCTAGTGTAAGTATTTTAGGTAAAATTTATGCCATGTTTGTCCCATGCAGTGGTTCCCAAATGGTGGGCTGTAGTCCACTTTTTGAATGTGGATTCATTGTGTGTGGATCATGTGCAGTTTTGAAGTAGCAATTCCTGCCTCTTTGCCTCTATGAGTAGGGATGCAAACTTGTCACCCACGTTAGTCTTGGTAATCTGCAATAAAAAGTTTTGTTTGGGTGGCATGGGGGTGCTGGCATGTCCCCTGCCATTAAAACTCATAGATGAAGACGAGCCGGTGTATTTACATAATTTCAGTGCTGGTGTACATCAGCTTCACTCTATGTTAACAGTCAAAACGATGCATGAGCAAATATTCCATTTGAGAAATTATGTAAGCACAACAATGCCAGTGACTCTAGAAGTTTGACACTTGTTAGCAAAGCTAAGTGTGGAAATTCAGGTAGCAGTTTCCTGTTTTTAGCCAGTGCTGATTGTTCTTCTTTCCAGTTAAAATAACAAATAGCAGGGTCATATCAGCTGTTGCTAACATGACTTAAATTGATGAGAAGCCATAATGAAACTCGCTGTTGTTGGGTTTGTGTGCTTGCTGCATGGCGGCGGGGAAAACAGCAGGCTTTGACACAACTCTGCTGTCTGCACTCAGCCAAAAATTGTTTGTGAGGTCAAAGTCTCACTCTGTAACACTGCTGAGCAATCACTTCACTGAGTGTTTCTGTAGTTCCAACAACTCTGACAGAGTGAGACGTCTTCACTAGTAAAACCACCAACTGGTCGCATCGGTTTCAGCAGTCAGAATCTCCCAGCTGGGATTTTACTCATGTCACTATGATCAACTTGAGTTCTGAATTAGGCTGTTAATGTATTACTGTTTCTTAAACAACAGTGTGTGCTCATTTACCTTGGTTTAGTGACATGACCTCAAGTCCCGTTGAACTGAGTGGAGCCTTCGCACTGGAATCTAAATGGAACATAAATGTGACACCCATTATAGTGATTTTAATATTAAAGGGAAACCATTTACTATAGGAGGGTGTAACTCATATTTCTTTGTGATCATGGGGTTGCCGAGTCTGACTGACAGCCTTCATTAACCTCGGTCTCTGTAGGGGGAACATACCAGGTGGAGCCATTCATGCTGGAGAGGAGCTGTGTCACTACCTGCCCCCCTTTCCGGCCCGAGGAACAGGGTTCCATCGCTACATTTATGTCCTCTTCAAGCAGGAGGGCCCCATCAACTTTGAGGAAGAAGTCAGGCCGTCGCCATGGTCAGCAATACACTGAACACATGACAATCTTAGTAGTTGTGTTTATAACATATAATATAAAGACACCATTTATATACAGTGATACTATCACTGCCATGTCTGTCTATTAAAAAAGCTACAGCTAACAGTCTGTTAACTTATCTTAGGATAAAGACTGAGGGAGAGGGTAAACAGCTAGCCTGGCTAACACTACATACTGTAGTGAGAATTAGAGATGTTGGGAGGTGGCTTTTATTGGAACAAAGGAACTCAGACTGTGTGTCAAACAGAAAGATGAGAGGGGGATACTGTGTTCATTAGCCTAACATTAAGTTGTGCATTAGTTCATGTTTCATATATAAACACAGACTAAGAATTGTTGTCTCTCCTCCCCAGCCATTCTCTGGTGGATCGCACATTTAAGACAGTGGAGTTCTACAGGAAGCATCAGGACAGCATGACACCTGCAGGCCTGGCCTTCTTCCAGTGCCAGTGGGATGAATCTGTCACCAGCACCTTTCACAACACACTCAGTGAGTCATGCTAATGCTCACAAGGGCAAGTTTAGTTGTGTGGCATATTATAAAAACCCTTCCGTACATTTTGTATACTGTAGGACAAGTGTGTGTGTGTGAGACAATTCACTGTCTATTAATAATAGAGACTGTGTATATCTTCTCCATGCAGACATGAGGGAGCCCGTGTTTGAGTTTATCCGGCCTCCAGTGTACCACCCCCCACAGGTCAAATACCCCCATCGACAGCCCCTGCGCTACCTGGATAGATACAGAGATGGAAAAGAACACACCTATGGAATATATTGATTATGAGACGCATGCTGAAAGTTGATGAAATCTCAACACATTTTCTTCCAAATGTGGAATTATGTTGGACATATTTATGTTATATCAGTAATAAAACTTTTTTCAGCCGTTTTGAGGGTGTGCTTCCTCAATGATCCCACAGCATTTTTTAGTCACTTTCATTTTCCTCATCAATTACACTCATAGTTGTACATACATACCTACTGTTTTGTGAGTATGTTGGGCTGTTTTGGCTTGACACAGAATTTCATTAATGTAAAATTCACATTGGATGAAACAATACAAGGTGCTCTTCTTGGCTTCTGCAAAATAATAACACATCCCGCTTTAACACTCTATTTTCTCACCTTTTCTCCTCCTGACATTGTGTCATTGTGACCACATAACTCCATCCATGTTCCAACTGATGACACAGTGTTTTTTGTTTGTACCTTTGATCAGCTATAACTTTTGCTAAACCACCAGATGTCACTGCTGCTTACTGAGTTTATACTTCCACGTTCTGTTGTCGGTGCCAACATAGAGGGACCCACCAAGCTTCATAAAGCTTCATCTGCCCATCACTGCTTATTAGTACACGAAGGTTGGTGATGTCACATGACATGACATTCTGAGCAGGTCTATTGAACCACAGTAACCAAAAACACCTGTGGGTGTGCGGAGCACTCCTGTCTAGACTAATTCATCATATTTTTAAAGTTGATCATACATTTTTAGCCATGCCAGTGACATGTTTCTAGGGATGGCAAAGCCAGTCTATCACTTTGGTCCAGACTGAAATTGCACAACTACATGGATTGCAAAGAAATTCGCTACAGACATTGAAGATCCAGAGAAGATAATATCTAATGACTTTGGTGACCCCTTTTGAACTTTTCTATAGCCATGAGCGGAGCTCGGGGGAGGGGTGGCTTATCAGTATTACAATGATGAATGAACAATGAAAAACAATGACAAATTGGTTCCTTAAATACAACTAACATTATTTACTTTGCACCATTGGTGGATTGGTTAAGGTTGATAAATGTGTGTCACCTGTCGGCCTAACTGACTGTATCACATGCTTGTCACAGGAAGTGCTGAATCTCACCTGGCACCGACTCCTCTGAGGAGAGAACCAATTAGAGCTGATTAGCAGCAGCTGAACCACCTGGATGATGGGCCTTTTTAAACCTGGTGCAGCACAGGTAGCATGTTCTTCTAGGGATGGAGTCAATGGGAGTTGCCTGGGCTTTGCTGATTTGTTTGCTGACCCTTTGGCTTACCAAAGGTGCTTATGTTTTTGTTGGATTGAAGCTTATGTTGACCAATAGGCTGTAACATGTTTGTGGCAAACTTGCCATTAAATAGTGAAAGTTTAACAGTGAGCCTTCTGTTCACAGGCTCTTGTCTGGCAATTGGTGGCACAAATGGCTAACTGGGTTTCTTTTGTACTACAGGTCAGTTTCCCAATGAGGTTTCCATAAAAAAGGCACTGGGACTTGGCCGTTTAATGGAGTTGGATCAGCGTGCAAAAGGTGAGCAGGTTTCCTAAAGGCCTACTAGCAAAAGGCAGTGTTTGTGTAGATCCTTGGTTCTCCAATACCACAAAGTGTTCAAGTAAAACTGCATCTTGCTTTGTTATGGCATTTAAAATTCCCTGAGTGAATTAATGTCATCTTAAATGATATCTATTGGACTAGAAAAGAACTTGCAAGCAAAGTCTAAAGTAAGTTTGAGGATTAAGAAACCTATGATGTGTATATTAAATTCCTGCAACAGTGGGTCTTGCAGACATTGGTTAGGTTTGTAGTTTCAGTTATGAGTTGTGTATATCTTTCAAAACAAAGGAGAAATCAAGTTGAAAACCTGAATCTTGTACCACAACCCACAGTGCAGTCCAAGGAGTGTGTGTCATCTGCCATCGAGGTGACGACAGCTACTGAAATGTCCCCCGTTGATACAACAGCAACTACTGAAGCATTCTCCCTCAAGACAAAGATGGCTACTGAGGCAGCCTCCTTCCAGATGGAGACCACCACATTGGCTTCTGAGGTGGTGTCCCCTGTCCGGACCCAGATGAGGACTGCTACTGAGGCGATGACAGTGGTTAAGGCCTCCCGCCCCCAGACAGAGTCAATGATGTCAAGTGAGGCAGCCCCACTTCTGATGGCAACGACAACATTGGCTTCTGAGTTGGTGTCCCCTGTCCGGACCCAGACGAGGACTGCTACTGAGGCGATAACGGTGGTTAAGGCCTCCCACCCCCAGACAGAGTCAACAATGTCAAGTGAAGCAGCCCCACTTCAGATGACAACGACAACATTGGCTACTGAGTTGGTGTCCCCTGTCCAGGTAAAATGGACAACAGCTACCAAGGGATCCTCCCTCAAAGAGCAGGCTACAATGGCCGGCGCAGAGGGGGCCTACTCCCGC
>NW_018128233.1:205389-207744 GCF_001952655.1 Monopterus albus | reverse complement strand
GCGGGGGTGCCCTTCGTCCAAGCGCCAGTGTCCACTACTAAGGCCTCCCACTTCCATGAGCAGGCAACAACAGCAGCTGAGGTAGCATCCCCTGTCCAGGCTGAGAAAGTTACTTCAGCTACTGAGGCAGCCTCCTTCCATATGCAGACAACAGGAGCTACTGAAGTATTCTCCCTCCATACAAAGATGGCTACTGAGGCATTCCCCCTCCAGACGGAGACTGCACTGGCTACTGAGGTTGTGGCCCCCCTCCAGATGACAAAGGCAGCTACTGAGGCATCCTTTATCCAGACAAAGGTGGCTACTGAGGTGACCCCTGTCCAGATGAAGATTCCAGTGATTTCTGAAGCATCCCCCTTCCAGACCACAGTGGTTACTAAGAGATCGCCCCTCCACACAAAGCCAGCTACAATGGCAGCTACTAAGGTGCACCCACTTGAGACGCATGCAATGACAGTAACTGAACAGAACCTTGTAGCCAAGGGTGTGGCATCCCCCATGGAGAAAGAGGCGACAGCAGCTACTGAGGCAGCCCTCCTCCAGACGACGCTGGCTAGTGAGGTTGCGGCCCTCCTCCAGGCAATGACGACGACGCTGGCTAGTGAGGTTGAGGCCCTCCTCCAGGCGAGGACGACGATGCTGGCTAGTGAGGTTGAGGCCCTCCTCCAGGCGAGGACGACGATGCTGGCTAGTGAGCTTGGTAGCGGCCCCCCTCCAGACGACGACGACGCTGGCTAGTGAGGTTGCGGCCCCCCTCCAGACAACTGGATAATGGTTGCACCTGGAAGTGACACAGTGGCCTTAGGATCTCAGGGGGGAAAAAAAATCAAAATGGACTACATTTACATCAGGGTCTTGCAGTGAGTCTGTTTTGGGTTTGTGAAGCAATGCAAGACCTGAGTCAAAGATGTACCTGCCTTATTTTGTCCCTGCTTGAATAAAATTCCTAAAACCGCTTTCAGATTATTCATTTGAGTGAGACTGTTGGTTTACTATGTCATGCACCATCTACAGTAGATGGGGTGACTACAAAAGTTCATCTAGATCAACAAAGGTATTGAAGTGGGAGGCCTACCATGTAGGCTTCTGGTTTTTGATATGTGGCTTAGAAAAGGTAAAGCAGTAAGGGTTCACTGCATAGTGATAATGGCTTTAAGAGCTCTCTAGGTCAAACTGTGCTAGTATTCATTTCCTTTGGTAGTTGAATAAGTTTACTTTTGTCACACAACCTAGACTTGATGCGCATTTAACAAATCTTGATCACAAAGGGAAAATGTTTATGGAGACAGGTGTGATCACTGCACAATATAATGGAAGTAGTTGGACCATATGCTACAATATGTGGCCTTATTGGTGTGTTTTTTTTTTTTTTTGTTTGTTTTTTTAACTGACCTGAGATTAAATCAAACTGGGGTTGACAATTGAGCTATATTAGGTGCAGAATGCAAAAAAAGTGCAACACGGGGCCAGAATTTTATGCATTAGAACAAAAGCAGTAAAATCTGCACTTGCCAATTTTTTTGTTTCATTTTTTCTTCTATCACAAATGCAGTTTGTCCCTAGAAAAGGAATGACATTTAATGTTTCATTTCATAATGGGTTTTTTGTCAGGCTAGGATCATTTCTTTCAGTCTTATGACATTCATGGCAAGGTCAAAGTGTTTGTCATATGCACAGTTAGGAAATGTTTCCCTATACAATATAATTCTTTGCCATCCACATGAATGCCACAAAATACAAATGAAATGACAGTTTATATTAAATTTGTCTTCAATATTTTTTTTCTTAAGCTAATATTTTAAAACTGTCTTAAGTATTTCCAGAGAATAAATTTTAATGACTTTGACCTTTTGAGATTTTCTAGTGCCCATGGCAGATCAGAATTTTCAATTAGCCTGTGAAATATCTCAATATCTATTGAATGGATTGACACAATTTGGTAAAAATATCTTAGTGTGTTTATCAAAATATCTCAATAACCAAGTGATGGACAGTGTACAGAGGACACATTTTGAAGAATTTTGTCCCTTCAGTTTTCATTTTTAAGTTATTTTTGTTGATTTGTTTATGAACTGCAAAACTAACATCAGCCTCAGAGGTATACTATGTTGAATGCGTGCTAACCAACTAAACTTGAACAGAAAACATAGTAAACATTTGACCTGCTAAACATCAGCATGGAGCATTATCATTGTGAGCATATTAAGGGTACAGATGGAAGCTCAAGTACAATCTCAAAGAGCTGTTAGACTATCTGTAGATAGTCTATCTTGATGTGAAATAAAAGTGCAAGCTATTATAGCTCTTAAATAAATGTAGTTGAGTAAACCGTGCATTGTTCTGAAATGTAGAACA
>NW_018128233.1:203457-204311 GCF_001952655.1 Monopterus albus | reverse complement strand
GGGCTTCTGAGGTGGTGTCCCCTGTCCGGACCCAGATGAGGACTGCTACTGAGGCAGCAACGACGGTAGTAAAGGCCTCCCATCTCCAGGCAGAGGCAAGTGAGGCAGCCCCACTTCAGATGGCGACGACAACATTGGCTTCTGAGTTGGTGTCCCCTGTCCAGGTAAAATTGACAACAGCTAAATACTAAGGGATCCCTCCTCAAAGAGATGGCTACAATGGCAGCTGCTGAGGTGGCAGCTCCTGTCCAGACAGGGATGACTGCAACTAAGGTGCCCCCTGTCCAGACAGAAGTGAGGAAGGCAACAAAACAGAAACTAGTACCACAATTCTTTGTGCTGTCCAAGGACTGTGTGGACTCCCCCACCATGACGACAATGGCAGCTGCTGAGGTGGCCCTCTACCAGGCAACAGTGGCTACTAAGGCCTCCCACTTCCAGGAGCAGGCAACAACAGCAACTGAGGCAGCCTTCTTCCAGATGCCAACAGTAGCTACTGAGGTTTTCTCCCTCCATACAAAGATGGCTACTGAGGCATTCTCCCTCCAGACGAAGACGACTGCACTGGCTACTGAGGTGGTGGCCCCCCTCAAGATGACAAAGGCAGCTACTGAGGCATCCTCTAGCCAAGCAAAGATGGCTACTGAGGTGACCCCTGTCCAGATGAAGATTCCAGTGATTACCAAAGCATCCCCCTTCCAGACCACAGTGGCTACTAAGGGATCGCCCCTCCACACAGAGCCAGCTACAATGGCAGCTACTGAGGTGCACCCACTTGAGATGCATGGAACGACAGCAACTGAACAGAACCTTGTGGTATCCCCCTCCCAGAAAGAGGCGACAGCAGCTACGGA
>NW_018128233.1:191698-202106 GCF_001952655.1 Monopterus albus | reverse complement strand
AAAAAAAAAAAAAATCAAACTGGTCTACATTTACATCAGGGTCTTGCAGTGAGTCTGTTTTGGGTTTGTGAAGCAATGCAAGACCTGAGTCAAAGATGTACCTGCCTTATTTTGACCCTGCTTGAATAAAATTCCTAAAACCTCTTGAATTATTCATTTGAGTGAGACTATTGGTTTACAAATGTCATGCACCATCTACAGTAGATGGGTGACTACAAAAGTTCATCTAGATCAACAAAGGTATTGAAGTGGGAGGCCTACCATGTAGGCTTCTGGTTTTTGATATGTGGCTTAGAAAAGGTAAAGCAGTAAGGGTTCACTGCATAGTGATAATGGCTTTAAGAGCTCTCTAGGTCAAACTGTGCTAGTATTCATTTCCTTTGGTAGTTGAATAAGTTTACTTTTGTCACACAACCTAGACTTGATGCGCATTTAACAAATCTTGGTCACAAAGGGAAAATGTTTATGGAGACTGGTGTGATCACTGCACAATATAATTGAGGTAGTTGCCACGTATGCTATGTGGCCCTTATGGTTACACAATTTTTTTTTTTTTTTATTCATTCAATTTGAGATTAAATCTGACAGATCATACTGGAGTTGCATGACAATTGAGCTATATTGGGTGCAGAATGTGAAAAAGTGCAATACAGGGCCACAGCTTCATGCCATAGTGGCAGAAAAAGTGTCAACCTTCCGGAATTTCATGGTTTTCTGCATTTAGTTGTCAAAATGTGGTCTGATCATCTAAGTTGAGTACTGATGAATATAATGTGCTTAAATTCTGGTCTTTCATGTCTTGAACCACAGAAACCTCAGTGCTAGTGGAAAAAGGATGTGAACCCTTGAGTTAATGACCTCACAAAAGCTAACTAGAGTCAGGTGTAAGCATACCTGCAGTCTTAAAATGAGTTTGGAGGTGTGGACTTGAGCTACTTTGACAAAAACCACTCAAACCTCTTGAGTTTGCTCCACAAGAATATGCTTATGTGAGCCATGCCTCACCAAAAAGAGCTTTTGGGAGATCTGTGATCAAGAATTGATTTACATAAAGCTGGAAAGGGTTTCAAAGTGATTAAGGCCATGCTCACACTGCAGGCTGAAGTGACTCAAATCTGATCTTTTTGCCAAATGTGACCCATATCCGATCTTATGACAGTGTGAACAGCACAAATCAGATTTTTTTTCAAATGCGACCCAGGCCACTTTCATATGTGGTCCTAAATCTGATACATATTTTTATGTCATTGAAATGCGACAGATGTCACAATTCTGCGCTGGAGGAGGTGAGGCCATAAGCAATATTTGTGCTCTCCTCCTTCTTGATATTATTATTTCTTTATTTAGATCGCTACGCACGTGCTATCACAAGTCACATCCATTTTTATTTTTGCAAACACAGTACGCTGCGTCTGACGTCATGTCCTCTTCTGTGCATGCGGGTCACCTCAGGGCTGTATACCGTTCACACATGAGACAGATGGCAGTCGCATTTAAATGACAGTGTGAACAACAGCGCAAAAAAATCGGATTTCGGCAAAAAATCCAATCTGAGCATTAAGACCTGCAGTGTGAACGCAGTCTTAGTGTGTCCACTCAGTTTGATGGTCATTTTGAGAGTGGAGCTGCTTTGTTGTTGTTGTTGTTGTTATGGACTCTCACCTGAAAACTACAGCAATAAAATTATCATAGAATCTATAATTGAACAGGGTAAATTACAGCTAGACTATATCCTTAAAATTAAAGAAATACAACCCCAAATCAGAAAAAGTTGGGGCGGTATGCAAAATCAAATATAAAACTGAAAGTAGTGATGTGTAAATCACCTGTGCCCTGTATCACATTGAAAACAGTACAGCAGCACATTATTTGATGTGATACCTCAACAATTTTATTCTTGGTTGAAAATAAAAACTTTGATTCTGATGCTGCAATATATTCCAAAAAAGCTGGGACAGTAAAGTGTTTACCACGGTGTGATGCTGCTGTTCCTTTTCACAACAATTTAAAGACGTTTAGGGACTGAGGACACCAAGTGATTAAATGTGTCAGGTGTCATGTTGTTCTTTTCCTCCTACAAACAAGTCTTAAGGTGCGCGACATTCTCGGGCCCTCGTTGACACTCTTTGCATTTCAAAGTGCTCCACACATTCTCTACTGGGGACAAGTTGGGACTGCAGACAGGCCAGTCAAGCACTCGCACCCTTTTCCTCCACAGCCTTGGTAATGTGCACTATGAGGTTTTTCACTGTGTTGTTGAAATATGCACGGACGACCCTGGAAAAGATGTCCCCTTGAAGGCAGCACATAGTGCTCCAAAGTCTCTGTATTTTTTTATGGTGCCATCACAGAAGTTTAAGTGACCTTTTCCAAGGGCACTGATACAACCCCAGACCATGACAGACTCTGACCTTTGGACTTGCTGCTGATAACAGTCTGTATGGTCCTGTTTTTCCAGCATTATTTCATTTAGCTAAATCAGCAAACTGCTTTGGAAAATGGATGGATGGATGGATGTATGTTGCCTTAGAGGTCAGAATCATAGAATAGATTAGATAGCAGGAGCTTGAAGTTTCCCACTCAGGGTGAAACATATTTTGTATGACCTTTTAACCATTTAGACAGCAATCACATCTAGCACATGGTTTTTTTTCTCTCTTACCATGCAAGGTTGTCTCCACACTCTGCTGTTTCTTTCTTCACCTTATTTGCTATGATTATAAAGGGAGTCAGTATTCTTCATTCTTTGTCATTCACTGTATAATCTTGTGATGACCATTCATCTGAATTACGGCATGCTTTATAAATCCAAGAAAGGCATCTGGGACTCTTGTTCATTTCTCTTTGCCACTACAACAGGAGACCATATTTAAGAAAAATATAACTTCTCCAGGAGTATGCCTCCTGGATGAGGCAGCTTTGTGATGGTAATTGGTGATGAAATCGATGCCCCCTATTGTCTTTTTTATAAGAAAAATAATCCACACAGTGATGAATATTTCTCAGTACATAAATGCAACATTTCAGTCAGAGGTTATCAGACATAAACTACTTTTCTCCTCCCCTCTTCTTGATATATACTCTGTCAGCAGACACAGTATAATTAATTAGAATTTGAACATCTTATTATATAGTGTTGACACAGGTGTAGCGGTAGCATGTAAAGTGCTCACGGCAGCAGGTTCAGAGCTGAGCTGCCATGTTTTACTGAGACACAGCAGGTTCAGAGCTGAGCTGCCATGTTCTACTGTTTTTTTTCTTCTGCCTTGTCTTCCAGCAGAAGCTAAGTCCAGAGAAAGTCTATCATGTGGTGGTGGCTCCATGCTTTGATAAGAAGCTGGAGGCTGTCAGAGAGGAGTTTTACAACATTCTGCTGGAGGGCAGGGATGTGGACTGTGTCCTCACCTCAGGTTCGTTCCTTTTGATCCGGCACACAGCTGCTTATAACTAGCTAACCTTTGCACATTGTTAGTATAGCTTCTTTTGATACCTTAGTTCTGATGCGTACAGGTTTTGTAGCCTGGGGGTGGTGTCACAGAGGTGTACATGCATGAGGGTTTTGACCAGGTTTTACTTTAATCATGTCTTCATTATACCATTTTAAATGACCAGTCATCATAGAGCCTTCACAATCCTTTTTCTGCACATAGTAGTGGGCCTGAGCCATTTGAAAAGCATACCGGAGGCCTGAACCCAAACAGTTCACACACCTGAACAGTAATGTACACGCTCCTCGGCCAGCAGGATGCATTTCCTTTGTCCTGTCCTGTTGAGACCCAGCTGTTTGCATCTAGATGTATTTGAGGCAGACAGCAGCTGACACCTGACATCACAATGTACACTGAACTACAGATGCTGCTCATCCAGCACTAAGACAAACACCTTGAGAAACCTACTTTATTTCCTTTCTTGTTTTGTTCACTACCTCCAATCATAGTATTGCCCTTTCTGCATTTGCATATGGAGATGTGACAGTAATGGTGATGTGTGATGTTTCAGGGGAGATCTTTTACCTCATGCAGCAGAGGAAGGTCTCAGTGGAGCCGCTGGACTCACTTCCACTGGACCAAGTGTGAGTAGTTCATTAAATGACATTAAAATGTGCCTTGGCCCTTTGAATGTGAAAGTCATTTATTTATTTCACATTGAATAATTGAATATGTACACAATGGAACGTACACCTGTGTGAAATACTGCAGTGTGTGTTGGATTGCTTTATGTTTTACAGTGTTCCTGTTCCTTGAACAGCTGTTTAGGCCAGGATATCCAGTTGATAATGACTGCATATTTTCACTGTGTTGCTCTGAAGGATGGGAGAGGCTGGAGACGTGGCACTGACGAGGCACGAGGGTCGAGGTTCTGAAGGCTTCCTGGAACACGTGTTCAAACACGCTGCCAAAGAGCTCTTTGGTTTGGATGTCCATGAGGTCACTTACAAGACCCTGAGGTGAGAGACTGAGACTGTGTTCCAGTGGAAATCCCAGTCAGTCATACCACCACTTTTTTTTTTACCCACTCAGTTCTACTAACCTGTTGCGTTCATTTCTATGAGAAATGTGTCCTTATCCCTTAATGTGGATTCTTACGTCAGCAATATCTCATCCTCATATCTTAAGATTTGGACATCAAATACAATCCCATTGTGTGTGTTCTGGTGTGCCATTGTGGTGGTTTCACAGGAACCGGGACTTCCAAGAAGTGACCCTGGAGCGGGACGGGGAAACTCTGCTGCGGTTTGCTGCTATCTATGGTTTCAGGAACATCCAGACCCTGGTTCACCGAATGAGGAAGGGCCGTGTGCCTTACCAGCTGGTGGAGGTGCTGTCCTGCCCCGGAGGTAACACCACAGATACCATCCGGATTTGACACATATTAGTTGTTTTAAAAATGTACTCCTGCCAGACCCTGAAATCCCCACTGAAATGCTACCACTCACCAGATGTGCTGGTATAAGCCTGTCCTGTGTTTCCCATGTGTCCATTCAGGGTGCTTAAGTGGCCGCGGACAGGCAGAGAGTGAAGCTGGAGGTCGGGTGGATAAAGCTCTGGTCCAGCAGATGGAGGAGGCCTACAGCAGTCTGCCAGTCCGTCTCCCGGAGTTCAACCCCACCCTGCACACCCTCTATCAAGACTGGCTGCAGGGCCAGGACACCGCACAGGCCAGTACGCTGCTGCACAACCAGTACAGGAACCAGAGTCCGATCCACACACAGCCCCCACACATGCAGTGGTGAGGAGAACCACTGTATAGACAATGGAAATTGAATGAGGACTTCCTTGGGTTGGTTCTGATTCTGCTTGGGCCATCACCTCGTTCTGGTACTGTGTGCAGTGCCACATTACGGACCAGTGAGCGGTTCTTCCTTTGGCCACATGAGGGTGATGTCTGTATTTAATAAATGTAGTATCCCCTGTGTCAAACCTGAGTTTGAGGAGAAATAAGGGTAAAGAGTCCAGAAAACCTGACATTTTATACAGAGTGAAGCAGTCACTAAGCTGCTCAGATAATGGCTAACAAAAAAAATTGGATATAAAGTCGCCTGCTGTTGTGAGAAATCTGAATCTGTAGCAAGTGTGAACTGTTTCTGTCATTTAACAGAGTAATAAGCCACTTAGAAAACATGTAAGAGGTTTTAGTGCAACTGGAGCTCATGAAGTAAACTTGTGGATACTGTATATACATTTGAAGAGTCCACATCCAAACTGTCCAGTAGAAACCATGATGCTTTCCTTTGTGTTGAAGTTCAGCTGTTCCTCAGTGCAGACGGTGTGTTCCCAAACACACTGATAACTATGCAATAGTGTGATGTTCTGGTCTCAGCAGTCCCAGTGAATGGAAAGTAAAGCTGCTGTATGGTCTGAGAAATCAAAAATCTTTTAAAAACAATCTCACAAGGAGTGTTTGCCTCTGTGTAACTACCAGCCCAGTGAATGGTCTCCTGACCCACTGACTAGAGTCATTCTTTTAACTTCGTTCCTATTTCATAAACTAGTATTTTCGATTAACATATTTGTTTTTGTTCTTTGTTTTACAAGATCAAACAAACATGTCATATGTGAATCCCAAAAACTACGCTGCTCAAAAAAATGTAAGGAACATCATACATTGAATCTTGATTAACAAATTTTTGAAATTGCAAACCTTTACTAATGTACATTATATAATTTGTTCAGAACAAAATGACATTACAGCCCATGTTCATGATCACACTGAAAATCAAAGTGAAACATTGAAATGACAGGCTCATCCAGGTTCCATGAACTTCATCACAGCAACTCATAATGTGAGTCAGAAGTGTGTGTGGCCCCTCTGTGCCTGTGTGCACTCCCGTCAGCATCCGGGCATGCTCCTGATGAGGCGGCGGATGGTGTCCTGGGGGATCTCGGTGAGCTCCTGCACAGTCTGTGGTGGTACTTGGTGGCGTCAGATGCACCGATACATAATGTCCCATAGGTTCTCAATTGGATTTACAGTAGGTCAGGGGAATGTGAGGGCCAGTCAATGGCATCATTGCCTTAATCATCCAGGAACTGCCTACACATTCGGGGCACATGGGGCCAGGCATTGTCCTGCACCAGAAGGAACCCAGGGCCCACTGCACCAGCATAAGGTCTGACAGTCGCTCTTGAGGATTTCATCCCGGTACCTTACAGCAGCCAGGGTACTGTTGGCTATGACATGGAGGTCTGTGCTGCCCTCCAAAGACATGCCTCTCCATTGCACCTGTCGTCACTTTCATTTGCATGAAACAGGTGAAACTGATTCACAATCACTTGTGCTTCCTAAATAGACAGATTGATGGTTCATTTAACTGACTTGTTGTTATACAGTGATGATTAAATGTCCCCTTAATCTTTTTGAGCAGTGTATTTTGATAAATGAGGTGTTGTCTTGTTTTAGTTTCTGTTCATGGTTTTGTTCCCATATCCACCTGGCCTCCTGCAGAGTTAATGTCTAAACCTCTCCAGTTAAAAAATAATGGAAAGCTCAAATATCAGAGCCCTGCTGCAACTGATATTCCAAACAACTTGAATTAAAAACTGAATTTTACTGAGCACTGATTAGATCTGATTTATTTTTTTTATTAATTATTTTCTTTTGAAATTTGTGTTGCTTCTATTTCACAGCATCAAGTGTTTGTCATGTTCAGGTTCTAATGAAATGTGTTACAGGGAGTTCCTGAAGTTACCTACTGCTACTGTAGGTGCTTGTTGTCACTAATGCAGATAATGCTTCATTGTGGCACACAGTATGTCCAGTTCCAAGTATCACAGTTGAAAGTATTTTAATACCATAATATTAGAAGTAACATTCCCTCCCTCACTCTTTGAACCTCTGTTCAGTTGTCTTATTCGTTCTAACGTGTGTTTCACTTTTACTCTCACATAAAACACTCTAGGTGGGGCAAGGGGAGTTTTAAAACTCGATTGTTTACAATCTGTCACACGTAGTTTGGACTCATTCCCTCATGTTGGCAGTGGAAGGAAGAACTGTAAGTATCCCTTTCTGTGTATGAAATGCGGGCAAGTGTGCATTAATTTGTTGTTCATGACTTGAAGCACTTAATGAGTCGGGCTCATTTATGATTTGGTTGATAGCGATACGTCTCTAGCAGTAAATAAACATATAAACAAAGCTGCACAACAATGGGCTGTAAATGTCCTGCATTTTAAATCTAAGCTAAATATCAATATTAAATTTATTGATGCATTAATATGCAAGAAGTATCTTAATGCTTGTTGGAGTCAACTATAATTGCTTTATATACTGTTATATAAAATTGAGAACAACAGATTGTGAGTGTTTCTAGACCAACTGCATAAATGTAGATATTACATTATTTTTCATACAATTGAACTTTAACTATTTAGGGCAGTTTGGTTTGCAGTTACCTGCTGAAGTGGCAAAAATGAGACTTCATTTTTGTTCATGCATGACTTGTAGTCAATAGTTTCAACAGTTTGTCACTTTCTTTTAGCTAGTTTATGTCCATTAGTTTTGACTACTAAAACCTCTACTTAATTATTCAACTCCAACTTTTAGCCAACTATTTGAGCAGTTTTTTGATTAATTGTAGATATTATTTCAAACAATCCACTATTTATGCATTTATATATTTGTTTCACCTGTATATACTGTAACAATTTGGGTCATAAATCCATTAGTAACATCTATTTGCATAAGTTATTTTCCTGCACTCTCAAATTTGAGAATTTTTTTTTTTTTTTTTACAAGTACAAGGACTACAGGTATCCCTGGGAATCACTTGTGTAATGTTTTTATATGTTTTGTATGTAAAATCTTAATCTGAGTACATTTAATAGTAGAATTACTGTGACAAACTACTGCTACTACTAATGAATGCAGTGGGGCAGTATTTCCACCTGAAATGTTAGGAGTCTAAGTGTATACATGTGTGTACATCCAAACATTTAAAAATTATTTAATTCATTACTTTCCACTACTGGGTTGTTGTTGTTGTTATGAATGAGTCCTGGTATGACATTTAATCATTAAGCTTCTTAAGAGTGTGTGGGGAGAGAAGACGGCTGGTCCCTAAGAAATGTGAGAACTGAAAACAAAAATGTGTGATATAAACAAGCCACATGTGAACAGTCTGCTCTTTTCATGAAGCCAACATAAATAATTATTGTGTTATAACCCATGCATAACGCTCTGAAATAGATGTCTGTTATTGTCTGAAACCGGTTAGACTCAGGAGTCCAGTCTTGGAGACTTTCTTTTGGCAAGGTCCTTTAGTTAACCTTGTCACTACTTTCATTTTGAGTTTTTATTGTCTGTGAAGTTACATAACCTGGTTCTAGGATGGACACAGTATACAACAGAGTAACAGCTCAGTATACAACAACACTGTGTAATATCACTCAAATGTTAAATTATTAAAAATTGTCTCATCTTAAATTGTTATTTTTTTCAAGTTGGCATTAGATAATATGTATCCTCACAAACAAACACGTTAGACAGATAAACATGGGTCACAAAGTATAGCCTCATTGAACACAGAAGCGGTCACACCTGTGATTCATTGTATGAACAAGGTTATAAAAAAACCAGTGACCACCAGTGCTTTCGTAGTTTTGGCCTGGGTTGTGTTAGTGCAACATGGTAGTGAGGAATTACCTGAGCGATTAAAAATCTAGACCAGCCTTGTTCAGATCTACCAGGCTGACACAGAACAATACAGGCGCCCTCGAGTCCTAATGTGTTTTTCTTTCTTCCAGTTTCCAAAGACAGTGGAATATCCAGAATGTCGGGCCTGTGGATGAGCCTGCTCTGTGCTGCTACATTTGTAGGCAGTATCTCATTAAACGAAGGTATTTGTACCAAAGTAAATATAAGGAAATATATTACGTATTTTCTAAATACATTGTGAAGTATAAAAAATGAAATAATATAAATTATTCCTGTTTCTTTTCTCATCCAGGAGTGAAAGTAAAGTGCAATGAAACAGTTGAAGTTGCAGCCGGAGACAGTGTGACACTAAACTGCACTATAATCTGCAATGTCGAAAACTGTATTGTTGAGGAGTATCATTGGAATTGCAACAACACACAACTGTGTTGCAACAGTAGCCACACACTATTGTCCGGCGTTAGCTGTGAATCGGACAGTCAGACTTATGTGTCACTGACCATCGCACATGTCACGAAAAATGAAAATTACACTGTTGACATATTTACAGATTGTGGTTTGGCTTTAGCATCTAAACCTGTTCAAGTAAAATCCTCCGCTGAAGGTGAGTAACTTTCAGTGTCTTAAAAGTCTTTTGGCACATGTATGTGGATGAGTGTGTCTGTGTGTGTCATTGTTAGTCAATTCTGCAAAATCCAGGGTTTTCACTGCACAGGTTAAGATGTGTATATTTGATTTGCCAGGTGGTAAAGATGAGGAAAATCGGAGCCATGAGCAGAAGAACACCAACACTTACATCATGCTGGGTTGTATTTTTGTCATCGCCGCTGTGGGAACTTACTTTTTTGCTATTAAAAAAAACAAACAAACAAACAAACCAGTGATGTGCGGTCAGTGGAGGCAGGGGAGGCAGGCAAATGGATTTCGTGTACAAGTAAAGGTAAGACCATAAACTTTTATTATTTCTAGTTAGAAATAAGCTCAACTGGAATAAATTTTAACCTCAAATTAAATATGGGTCACGTTTGTGTGAAGAATGCTGATATGAGATATAAAACATAACGCACTGTCTGTTAACAGACAATTTGTATTTGTAAATCTGACTGTAAAAGAGTCAGTGCCTCACCAGCTGTCAACCTCACTGCATGTCACTGCAACAAACATATATCAGGAGAATAATTTTCTGCAATAACAGTCCTCTTTAAGCTTCTGTGTGTGTCGGGTGATATATTCTGGGTTTGTGATATATATACAG
>NW_018128233.1:150461-191661 GCF_001952655.1 Monopterus albus | reverse complement strand
ATCTATATGTATGTTGCATTTATATTTTTTTTATGTGAATTAATACAAGGTTTTTTGTGCTACCCAGTTGATTATACAGTAAAACAAACAAAGTAGGACTCAAAAGTAAATGTGATCAACTTGTGCCAATGATGATGCTGGTTAACCGCATGAAACGGTTACTTTACAGTATGTGTGATGGAACTTCAAATAAAGTTTGTCAGTAACATATGCCTCCACATCTTTGAATGCAGTGATGTATCCACACCCACATACAGCTGATAAACAGTAACAAGTCTCATTTCCTCTGTACACCACACTTCATGTGACAGTCACCCTGTCAGTCAGTCATCCTGCCGCTGTGTCTTCAGCTGAGTCTGTAGTAGCCGCTCTTGCAGCCCAGCTGGCAGGATGAAAGCCCACTGGTGGACCTGTGTGCTGGGCTTACTCTGCATGCCTGCTGAGGTCATTCTCAACATCCAGACAGGTGAGTCTGTGTGAGAAAGAGGGAGAGAAAATTGATATGTTTTGGTATTAAGTCATTTTGGAAAAAATAATTAGTCTTCAAGGATGAGTCTCAGCTATCTTTTCCTGTTTGTTTGCAGCCTCATCCTGTTTTTGTCTTCTGAGCAGTGTCTTTAAAGGCGGTAGTGGAAAAACTACTTTGATTCTTTACTTAAGTAGTTTACTTTTACTTAGGTAAAAGTGCCAATAACTGCAAGTATAAAAGTCCTTCATTCATGAATTAAAAGCCATTTTAATCAAAATGTACTTAAACCATTAAAGGTTACAGTGTTTGCTCTGCAGCTAAATATGGTGGATAATATTAGCATTTTACTGTTCTAGCTCATCAAGGAGAAGCTAGTTTAACTACTTTATATGCAATTAGGGACAATAGTTGGTCCAGTAGTTCTCAGTCTAGGGGTTGGGCTCCCTTCAGTGAAATCACAGTATAAATCTGAGGGGGTTGTTGGTTGCTAATGGAGCAGAAAAGAAGAAGAAACATAATATATAACTTTTTTGAAGTGTGACAATGGACCCCAGCTGTCAGATAACTATACCTGCATATGCAATGTGTCATGTCCCACTGAAATATAGTAGCAATGTATCTCTCCCTGCAGTTCAACAAAATCCATTGTCCGTCTCATATAAGACAGTCAACTCATCTGCTGAGATCGTATGCTCCACTTCACTGCCTGACCAGATGGGCCTATACCTGCACAGGAATTTCCATGGCCAAAGGGATACTGTGTTCCTCTCCTTGAAAGATGGACTAGTTACAAAGAATACTACAGCTGCAGAATTTGCAGGCCGAATCCACATAAATCCAGACCAGCAGGTCAAAGAGGGCCATAGGTTCACCTTCCAACTATCTCTGCTGGAGGTGGATGACACAGACTTGTATTACTGTGAGTGGAGTAACTACCAGTCACAGATGGCAACCCTGCTCACCAATGCCACCATTATCATTGTCAAAGGTGAAGAGAACAGTCATCTGAACTGAAACACAGACACTGTTCACTGATATCAACAATAGCAATAACCTTTTGCCCTTTCTGATGTTTTTCCTCACAGAGAAGGATCCCCAGGAACAATGCGGGGACCACATTTTTGGCCCCATCTTGATTTTCTTCAGTGTGATGGTGTTCACTGTTGTACTGTTATTCTTCATTGTCATGCTTTTGGGATGCAAAAAAGTAAGTATGAAGCAGAACTGCTCTCATAAGCATGTAAAAACCACTGCTATTACATTAAATTTAATGTTTCCTTTGTGTTCCCACAGTTTAAAAAGAACTTCGTACCTGCCAGAACTGTAAGACCAACCAGATCTAACAGACCTCACCATCAGAGAGATCAATATCACCCATACTTAGTCACATCTGTGGATACATTGCACTTCCAGGGCACTCCGTGATGCTAAGATGAGACAATTCCTTGGAAAACTCTACAGTAAATTTACCACACAAAGGGTTTGCAATATTTCTAGTCAGCAGCTCAACCCATATAAGGTGTCTTTCTTCTTGTTCTGCTGATCATTTCCTTTAAAACACAAATCTGGGTTTTGTTTGCAGAAAAGTGATCATGCTACCACATCCTGGTGTGTGGGGTGTACAGGTGTGTTGCGTGTGAACGGCCTTGCTGAAGAAAAATGTTTTGTTAATTCTATGTGATGCAACATGTTTGCTTGACCTTTTGAGTTTTGCTGTGTGTTTGTAGCATGCTTTTCTGTGTCTCACTGAATATATTTTGAGCTTTTAAACTAATGTGTACCAGAGTTTTCTGCCTAACTTGATATGTACATTAAATCTTAAGTCTTCCCCACTCGTGCTGTTCCTTTGAAGAGTCTTAAAATACACATACCAGTTAATCTTAGACTGGAGGAAGAAAAGAAAATCCACCTCAATTCACATTTTATTTCTCAGTAGCTACAGTATATGCACCATTCAGGCTTAAATCTTAGGAAAGAGCACAATGTTCATTGTTGTCTGGACTAGGAGAATGCTTATTCAGTAACATAAGCGTGGTAAGACTCGTCAAAAAGCAGCAGTTTATTAATTTATATTAAAAACTATTGATGTAGGCTACACTGTTCTTGTGGAACTTATGCACTGAACTGTCAGTTTTCCAGGGACTGTGATGGATGTAACACAAAGCGCATCCTTAAACTGGACTGTTTACTATGCGATAGTGTTTAAAAATGTCTGTGCAATAAAAGAAACGCGGCTCAAACGTGTACATGTAGCTGCTGCTAGCACCAGCTAGCTAGCTGAAGACGCACCGCCTACCCAGTAAAGATGAACGACTTTCACCTTGGATTTTACTCTTAGTCCTTCTGACTGCCTAAAGCTCCGCGCGCAGGGGGGTAACATTACTTACAGTGTTATACTGGTTAGCAAATACCAGTTAAACCAAACAATATTTCTTAAGTTAGTGCCAGGCAGCTTGTCTGTAGTCAGGGGAAAAGATGAGCTACCACAAACTGCTGTTTTCCGAAATGAAACTGCGGACTTTAGGAAGAACTGGATGGATAAGTCGACTTTGTGACGGTGAGCCCTCTGAAACCGCGTGTAACCCTGGCTGTGGATCTGGTTAATGCTTAACACGTAATGGTAGATATTCTTAACCGAGGGAGACCGCGCCAAACCCGATAAAATTGGTTTCAGTCAACAATTCGGCATATACAGTTTTCCAGCTGGCGTCTAGCCATAAAATAAAATGTTGGACAGCTTCATGCTTTACTCTGGTGCAGTCTTTGACCAAGTCCTACTGGGCTGTAGTGTTATGGATACTAGGCTACTTCCGGCTGAACTGCTCGTGGCGTTGTCTACCTGTTGCCACATATCTTAATAAGGTTAAGCGATAACAAACAGGAGTAACTGTGTTTCTGTTCCTCTGCTGATTCTACAGGTGTAAGTAGGCGTGGAAAAGTGTGTTTTTCCTCTTGCAGCCCCAAGGTGTGTGTTGTGGGAAGCGGTCCAGCAGGCTTTTACACGGCGCAGCATTTGATCAAGGTACACCCTGTTTTGGTGAGGTTGAGAATACAACCATTAGGATTTGATGTTAGCGCTGTTGGCCTCACAGCAGGAAGGTTCCAGGTTCGAAATCCCAAGCTTTCTGTGTGGAGTTTGCATGTTGGCAACCTGTCCAGGGTGTACCCTGCCTCTTACCCAGTTTCATTTTGAGCAAATAAAGTGTTAGTAACCTTTGCATCATTGTTCCAGTCCTTTTAGAGTCCTTTCACATAAATGTTCAGACATACTCTACTACATAATCCCCTATTCTTGTCACACCCTGACTGAGTGAACCAGGTGTACTCAAGCTCTGAGTTGGTGCCTTTCAATAGATGCTCATATACAGTGCAACCTGTCATCACGCACTATAAGTAGGACAGGGAAAAAAACTGCAGACCAAGGTGGTGTTTTTAAGTTAGTATTCGTTGAGCTCCTTATTTACATTTCTGAATTAGCTTATACAAATAAAATGAGAAAAACCAAGGATGGCACTTTGTTTTTACATTTCCATCACTGTCGCACCTTTGTATTATTTTGTAAACTTGCCGCTGCATCTTACGTACGTAAATGAAAACTCAGGAAGATGCTCGCTAAGCAACCATAATTAGCCACCATGATTTTCCATATCTCCCCTGTTATATTAGAAATGCAATTCTTTTTTCCAGATCTTTTACATTTTTTCAAATTGGATTTGTTTGTAATAGATCGTTTCTCTTTTGAAATAATTTTTTCTCCTCAGCAGAAGTTATTGAAAGACTGAGGCACCACAGAGATCATGGCACTCTGCTGGTGTTTTGACCTTCCTTCAAGGCCGCTTTTTGATTTAAGCCCTTTTACACAAAACAAAAAAAAGCTGGTAAACTGCCACTCCTGTTCATTTTACACAGTGGCCAAAATCCAGGTACTAGAGGCGTGATGCCTGTCATGATGCGTGATGGTCCGTGTACTTGGCAGCCAGTGACTTTAGGTTGTTATTTGATTTTGCTCGATACATGATGCTTATTAATAACAGTCGGGATTTACATTACATGCAGGTCTGTGTGCCTGAGGGCAGGGCTACACACACACAAATTTCACCTCACCTCAGAACAGACAGAAGGGTGAGTTTTGGCCGCATTCAAAAAACTTTCCCACAGGCTTGGGCAAAGGTGTGGCTTTGTTAATTCCTGCTTTAGAACGCAATGACACTGAAACAAAGCAAAAAAAAAAATTTTAATTCTCTGATTCACTTTGTTCTGTGATGCCTCTCTCTCTCATGAGGACCTCCAACCACCCCCCCACCCCCCATTCCGCCTCATTTCGTTTATACAGGAAGTGAGGTGAATTTGTCTCAGCAAAAATACTCACTCTCACTGCGGCACTTTGGAGGGTCAACATTGACCCACCACTGTACCTTTTGCACAACGGAGAGGCAGAAAGCTCCCACATTGAATGGGCAGTGTAAAAAGGGCCTGTGAGTGTTCAGCCATGCAGCTCCGTGAAACTACACTTACTAACTGCGGGTATCAGCATGCAAACATGCTCACGTTGAAGGACCGTGACCTTCTCAGGAGATGTTTTTACAGTCATTTGCTACAGCTATTATCTTTGTGAATGGTTGTTTATTATGTGGTGCCTGTATGTGTTGCTCAGATGGCATTGTGTTATTGTGTAATGTATTTGTCTGACGTCTGCCACAAGCACAAAAATAATTTCTGAAAGGAAAATAAACTGAATGTGAACTGAGCTGAAAGGAGCCACTCTCTGATTTTGTTTTCCCTTTATCGTGGTCCCAGGCCCGTAAAGATGTTGAGGTGGACATTTACGAGCAGCTGCCCGTCCCCTTTGGCCTGGTCAGGTTCGGAGTGGCCCCTGATCATCCGGAAGTTAAGGTCTGTACTCCTAATGAGATATGCTTAATAACAGATAAAGCTAATTCGATCAAGCTCTGCTGCTTTTGGGAAAGAAAACAAGGGTGTTTCAATGATGCAGACATAATTAGTTTGACCCTCTCTAAACAAATATAATTGAATTGATCATAACCTCTGATGATTTATACTCGCTTTTAAGACTGACATGTCTTTAGGACTTCACAATAATCCGATTTAATCTTGCTTTATGACCCTTTAGTTAAAAATAAGATGTATCAAAGACCTGTTTGTGTGTTGATTAAATTAATAGGCATATTTGAGCAAGCCCCAACTCAGTCTGTATTGCAGATAAACCTGTTTAGTGATGTCCTTGCAGCAGTGTGTGAAGACTGTTATGAAAACTAAGTCCTGCCTAGTCTGTTGTAAAAACTCCCTGGCACAGGTGATGGGAAAATGCAGATCAATTACTGTTGTAAACCTGAAATGGAAAGTAAAGTGCCATGATAATAATATTGCTTCAAGTAAAACAGTGATGTATGGAAACATTTTGGAATAAATGACACAGTGTCTGGTATCACTTGATGTTACATGTTGGGGTGTGATGCGGTTATAGTTTTGAAAAGCAGCATCTTGAAAGTATGTACCAGCTCTGAAAGTTCCGTAATAACAAGTTTCACAGGCAGTGAAGTGAAAATGAGAATCTAAACACGCAGGCTTCCACGTAGAGAAAGTGACTGTGTGCATCCCACTGTGGAACTACAGTAGTTCAGCAATATTTTCACATCTGTCAGAGGCACTGGTTGCATATGATACACTTTAGCAAGCTTTAGATAACAGACTGTACTGCAGATGGAGTGTACCAGTTATGACTGTCTGCCTAGGACAACAGCGGAAGTAGCATGCTATTGTATATAGCACCACAAGTTTATCACAAGTGTACGCTTCAACTCAACAATGAACTGATTAGATTTTGGTGGTCAAAGGTCAAAGGTCACTGTGTATTTGTCCCATTCTTGTGAACCTGATATGTCAGGAACGCCTTGAGGGAATTCTTCAAATTTGGCACAAGTGTCTACTTTGACCAAATGATGAACTGATTAGATTTTGGTGGTCAAAGCTCAGTGACCTCACTTCTGATTTATACCCATGAAATTTGACTGGTTGGTGGAGGCATACGACCCCGAAGCAGTAATTCTATTTTTTTCCTCCTTCTGACTCTACTGACACTACTTCTACAAAGGTAGCTTTGTTAAATAATCAGTCTCTTAGTAGCAAGTCATTTTTAGTCAGTGCTCTTACTACTATTAATAACCTTGATTTTATTCTTTTATCTGAAACTTGGTTGCACAGTGGTAAAAGTGCCCCAGTTCTCACTGAGTCAGCCCCTCAAAAAGTTTATGAATGTTTCTGGGTGCAGCAGAAGTGGGGGAGGCATTGCTGTTGTATTTAAAGATTCATTCCAGTGCAAACAGTTACTATCCAGTGAGTTTGACTCCTTTCATTATCTTTGTTTTGGCACAGCAAAGGTCCTGCTGTTAATAATTTACAGGCCTCCAAGATCATCTACAGATTTCACAGAAAACTTCACTGAGCTGCTTTCTGTTATCTCAGCAGATGTCAAGTACATTGTCATAACTGGTGACTTTAACATTCATATTGATAATCCAAATGACAAACTTAAAAAGAATTCTGTGGTGTGTTTGAAACATTTGATTTGCTGCAACATGTGAAAGGACCCACACCCGCTCAAGGGCACAAACCAAGGGCATTGATATCTCAAGCACTTTTGTCAAGGATGTCGGCCGCTCTGACCATTTCTGTGTTTTCTTTGATATGTTGGTTTTATCTGGTACCCAAAACACATCGGTTGCTGTTTAAAAAACAGGCATTTAAATGATACCATTTCTGTCATTATGGAACCTACAGTATGTACCAGTAAGCCTTACATCACTTGGTCATTTTCGCTGTAAAACATCTTTGGCGAGCAAAAAGCACCATCGAGAAACAGGCTGGCTGTCACGAGTCAAGCGCAAATGGAGGAAAAGCGATCTTCAGATTCATTCAGGTCATTAGATTTAGAGAAAGACTTCGCATTTACAACTGTGACAGAAATAAGGGTAGACAAGCATTTCTGTGCATCATTTCATATAGCTGGTGAATATCACTGAAAATAATAGCCGAATCAAGCTTACTGGAGTTTTCTCAGCACTGCAGGAGCTGTCAGACTATTTTAACACTTCTGATCTTTTCATCTCCTCAGAATGTCATCAACACATTCACGCAGACAGCCAGACATTCACGCTGCAGTTTTTACGGTAATGTGAATGTGGGGAAGGACGTGAGCGTTGAGGAGCTGCAGCAAGCCTACCACGCAGTCGTACTGGTAACAACGCAAACAATATGCTGTGTGCACCATAAATTGGCTTGGCATTAAAGAAAAGTGTCTAAGAAGTGCTTTTCAAAATTTTTTTTATATATGTGTGTGTGTGTGTGTGTGTATGTAATCAGGGGCATGGGAGTGCCAGGAGAAGACTTGGCTGGTGTGTACTCTGCCAAAGACTTTGTCGGCTGGTACAATGGGCTTCCCAGCTGTCAGGAGGTACGGCTTAACACTCACCAAGCGAATGTTTCCCGTAAATGAAATGGATGTAGCATTGCCTTTAAAAGGCTATCGCATCAGTCAGCGTGGTATTTGTATTTCCTGTACTATTCCTTTATCATCAAATCTCAGTTTCTCTCTTCTTGCGTCTTTATTTTTCTGTTCAGCTGAGTCCAGACCTGAGCTGTGAAACGGCAGTCATTCTGGGACAAGGCAATGTGGCCCTGGATGTAGCAAGAGTCCTGCTATCTCCCATTGACATTTTAAAGGTGACAAGCACACAGCCTTGGTTAAGATAAGTACACAGTAATAATTTTTTATATATTTCACATAAACAAATGCCAATAGCACTCGATACAACCCTCAAAGTAAGTTGGAAAATCAGGTGTCAGGTGCCGCCTAGGTTTACAATAAATCATGAAGACGTGTGTGCCTTGCATGTTTAACTACTAGACGCACCTTTTAAGCACTATAGTGTTATTAAACAGTAGGCATTGTTTTGTTTGGAATGAAGTCAGAGAGTTTTCCATTGACAGGCCTGTAATTTGTTTTCCTACAGAAGACTGACATCACCCATCCAGCCCTGGAGGCCCTGGCAGAGAGCCAGGTCCGCAGGGTCCTGATTGTTGGCAGGAGAGGACCCATGCAGGTTGCTTGCACAATCAAGGTGCGTGTCAGAGGAGAACATTTGTTTGAGAGAAGAACAAAATTGATTACCAATACTGACCACCACACTGCTTTAACGACACTAACCCACCTATTTTGTAAACCAAGTGAAAATGTGACACGCAAATGACTGTGTGACAAGAGTATGCAAATCTGTTCAAGAAACCTCGGGTAAAAAAAAAAACTGAAAGTAACATTTTCTTTTTGTTCTCGCTTAATAAAACAACCACCAAACTCACCAAGCCAGTCTGAGGCCTTGATCAGATCTTGCAACACACCATTGGTAAAAGCCTGATGGGGCAAAAAATACAAGCAGCCAGTTAGATATTTGGAAATGAAAAGAGGAAGATTGGTAAATATCTTCCAAACTGTCTGTTATAAATGCCCACAGCTTACTTTGACCTGCTGTACTTGCTGTAGCTGGGCATACAATTTTCCGGTGCAATATAGCAATTGCTACTGACAGTGGTTCCCCAGCCTGTTTTGCCTCTAAAACCCTGGCAGTCCTGTTGGATGAGGTAGTACTTATTAGTCCACCTGTTGTGTGTCAGTTGTGTTAATTTCAATTGATTTTAAAGTGGATGTTAAGTACCATACCACAATGAAAACCTTTACTGTCTGTTAAAGGCTTAGAGATTATAGTACAAGCTTTTAATAATTTTCATATGTTTTTATGTCTTGTTTTTGATCTTGTCTGTTTTGATCTGGTTATAATTATCTGTTCATTTCTTCTATTTGTAAAGCACCTTATTCAACATTTGTCATTTTTAAATGTAGTATAATTTAAAACTGACTTGACTTTAGGTTTGTTTTTGTTTTGTTTTTCAAGTTTGCATTGTTACTACTTTTACAAGGAGGGGCAGAAGCTCATTTGTTACTTTTAACTAGCTATTTAACAAGTTAAACATGGCTGATTAAATCTGTATCACCAATGTGTATGGATTACCTTTTTCAAATTATAATTCATGGCTTTTAGCTAATTATTCCTGCAGTTTACTTGTACTTATTATTTTGAGCTAATGATTTCAACTCCTTATCCATTACTTTTGGTATTTTCTTCATAAACAAATTTGTGAATATACTGTGCACTACTCAAAACAAACTAAGGGAACATTAAATCACACATTGGATCTTGATGATTGAATTATTCAAGTTCAGTGGAAGCCAAAGTCATCAGCCCATGTTCATGATCACACTGAAAATCAAAGTGAAAAGTTGAAATGACAGGCTCATCCAGGTTCCATGAACTTCATCACAGCAACTCATAATGTGAGTCAGAAGTGTGTGTGGCCCCTCTGTGCCTGTGTGCACTCCCGTCACCATCCGGACATGCTCCTGATGAGGCGGTGGATGGTATCCTGGGGGATCTCTGTGAGCTCCTGCACAGTCTGTGGTGGTACTTGGTGGCGTCAGATGCACCGATACATAATGTCTCATAGGTTCTCAATTGGATTTAGGTCAGGGGAATGTGAGGGCCAGTCAATGGCATCAGTGCCTTCATCATCCAGGATCATTTTAAATTTGCTGTTTAATCACAGTTGTGTTCTCCTTGTGTACAGGAGCTTAGAGAAATGGTGAACCTGCCCGACACGAGGCCCGAGATGGTAGTGGCTGATTTTCAGGGTGTCATAGATGCTCTTAAAGGTACAAGATGAAATTTTATGGTAATACTCTGTTTGTTTAGATGCTGCCTGCACTGTACTTTATTTATTTAGGTGTTTCAGCTTTTGACTGACACCTTTTGAAACTATCTTTTTATTTGATGGCATACAGTATAGACGCATACAGTATAGAGTATTGTATATGCAATACAATAAAATAAGTCAAAGTTTGTTTTTTTGTTTGGTTTTTTTTTTGGAGAAGAATGTGTGTTGCAAATATGATCTCACAAGAAGTAAGTCTTCAAGTAATGCAGAGACTGTTGAAAGTGTCACAAGGAAGGAAGACATGTATGCTGTGGTTAACATCCGGAATGTGCCTTTTTGAGACCTATGTCTCATATATACTGAGGTGAATGGAAACTATTCAAGACAGCTGGTGCTAGAGTTTGTGTAGTTCAAAACACTTCTGCAGCTTAAGAAAAGATTCATGCTCTGAATTATGCAACACTAGTCACCGTCCTCTCCTTGCTAGTAGAATGACACTGATGGATGGCACTGGGCATGCTCACACTAACAGAGATAACAGCCTCTTTAATTCTGTTAATGGCCAACTGTGAGAACCTTGATCTCTACCTCTCTCTCAAACATTCTAAGCACTGAAGGATGATCTTAGAAACTGGTTCTCTGCGATTGTCTTGTTTTTAGTGCTGCTAAATTTGGAATTGTCAGTGATGATATGGGCCGCACAGAAGTGATGACAGGCTTGTGGTTACAGCAGCACATCAAAATGCATGCAGTTACAGAAAATGTATGAAGATCAGTACTTATTGTTATAAATAAAACATGCAGGTTTCACAATTATGTGCTGATGCTTATGATATTTTTGGCGGAAATGTGGCTGTGTGTGCTTTTGATAACTGGTTTTTGGTATGTGAACACCTCTGCAAACATGCATGCACAGACATCCCTACAGTATATTATACACACATGGATGAAAATGTTTATCAGCACACATGTATACATACATACGTGCTATGTATATAGTCTATGGACAAAAATACACACACAGCCATACATTATATAGGTTGTAACTATTTTAAATACAAGAAAAAATATTTATAAAGTAAAGAAATGATCTCAACCCAGACAGATGTTACTAAATTTCTCTGTGGTGTCAGATTTGCCACGGCCCAGGAAGCGTCTGACACAGCTGTTGTTGAAGACAGCTCTCGAGATCCCAGGAGAGATGGAGCAGGAGAGACGGAATAAGGCTTCCCGTACTTGGGGCTTTCGATTCTTCCGGAGTCCCGTCAAAGTTCTGGCCGATCCTGACCACAACAGAACAGCTGGCATCCGACTGGCAGTCAACAGGCTGGAGGTAAGCAGGATTTGGATCTTAAAACTTAAGAGCCCCCCCCTCCCTCCCTTGTAGCTGTGTGCAGCTGCTTAGTATATTGGCCTGGTTAAAGCTGGGGGTACTGTGTGTGACCAGGGTTCAGGTGAGGGAGCATGCGCCATGCTCACTGAAGAAGTGGAGGATGTGAGCTGCGGTCTGGTCATTAGTAGTATTGGCTACAGGAGTGTCCCCATAGATCCATCAATACCATTTGACTCCCACAAAGCCATTGTCCCAAACACCATGGGCCGTGTTCAACAAGCAGCAGGTACAGCAATGTACACTGAATGTGTGTGAAGGTGTGTTTAACATTAGTCTTACATAAACAAGCAAGATGACTTAGCAGGCTAATCCTGTCTAAGGGTAACACTGAGAAAATGTAGTGAATGTTTTTCTCTTTCTAGGTTTATATTGTAGTGGCTGGCTGAAAACTGGCCCCACTGGGGTGATAGCCACCACTATGAATAACAGCTTTGACACTGCACGGTCCTTGATGGAAGACATGGACTCAGGAGTTTTACATATATCTTCTGCCAAGCCTGGTTCACAAACCATCAGAGCTCTGCTGGAAAAGAGAGGTACTGCAATGCCCATTTAGATGATTTACCACCTTCTGCTTGAGCCCTGACCTCAGAGTTTGCAGTATGTAATCTCAAGCCTGTGATAGTTCGAGATAAATTTTTATTCATATATTCCTGTATCAAACATATTAGTTTTTCAAAACAAGCTTTAAATAATTATATCAAAGGCAGCACCAATAATACTTCTGATTATAATGATTGACTTGGTCAAGAGAGGCACTCGAATGCCGACATGTCTCTCTGTTACACACACACACACACACACACACACACACACACACTCCATGCTCACATGCTTACAGTGGAAAAGAACATGTTACATGCCTGAGCCATATCAGACTCGTCCCGATTCACGTTTTTAAAAATACGCGATTTTGCTGTTGGGTCACCAACTCTTTTGCTGATTTATTCCGTTTGTGATTTTATTATAGCAAATGCCGTCACTTTGCGCAGTCTCTCCATGTACCACACACACGTCTTACACAGAAGCTTCCTAGAGGAAAGGGAAATATACTCATGATCATAGATAAAAAATATTGGGTCATAGCAATTTCCTGCTAATGATAAATAAAAAAAAGCTGCACAACAACTGCAGACTGTTTAATAACCGGTTTATGAGGCACTTCACATTGAAAAATTATAGAGATCAAATCCCCAATAACACTAAATCTATACCAGTCCTGTTTTTTTCCCCTTTGCATTTAGTTATATGCATGTTACAGATTTGTTCACAAGTTGATAATCTAAAAACGTCATTAAGCCACAGCCCAGTGCGGTTTACATTCTGTTTGTAGGAGTGAAACCAGTGACTTTCTCAAACTGGGAGAAGATCGACAGCGTGGAGGTTAAGAGGGGTGAAGCCACTGGAAAACCCAGAGAAAAACTACTGACCGTGGAGGAAATGTTGCAGGTGGCTCGAACATGACTGAAGGCACTGGACACAGCAACTGTTAAGCATAGAGAGCCAGTGGCTGATGGGACCCCAAAGACTGACCACAGTGGGCATCACAATAACGGCACTATGACTCCCTAAACATGGACTTTGTGCATGTTACACTTGAAAAGCTAGGAGTGAACTGTAGTGCTGTTAGTAACAATTATGTACTGAAAGGTCCTGTATATGTTTATAAATATCTTTTATAGAAACTAAAATGCAACTATATCCTTATTTCCTACTGCTGCAGTCTAAATCTTAATTTATTCATGTGTCAGCATATATTTGTTTAGATCCTCATTAAATTTGACTGCAACAAAACTATAGAATGATAACACTTCTGAAAAGCATCTCAATGATGGTACATTTTCATTCAGTGTAAAACCGTCTGCTCTCCTGTCAACATGTACACAATAAATCAACAGGTCACAGATGACAGGAAAACCTAGGGATGCACCGATACCAGTACCAAGCTCAGTATTGCACAGTCTTCTGTTATATTTCATCACAATCAGAAAGTAAACATTGAAATGAAAACTAAAGTCATTGCACTTTGTAATTTCTACAGTAGAAACATTGCATTACCAATAACTACTAGGGTATCTGAGGACTCAAATGTGAGCCCCCGTCCATTCTTGTGGTTTACTGGAATCTTAAATACTGTAAACCACACCAAGTTCTGCTTTATGACAAATATTTTCTCAATGTAGAGACAGTCATGAACTTGGAATAAATGACATATATCCTCAATGTTAAGCAACCTCTCGCATTGCTCCTCTGACCATCTCATACCTCATTACTGGACTGACAAATGCAGCAGAGTTTGATTGCTCTGGGATTATAAGAACATCTCTTGTCCCTTCAACTGCATTTACTGTGGTGTAATGAGATTACTCATGCTATACATTTTATAATGCTTAATTTCATCTTTCCCCTTTTCTCCTAGGCATTCCACACAGGTTCAGTCTCTCCACCCATAGCCTGTTGCACACAAAGGTCAACTGTCTGAGGCCAGCTGCTTTACCTGATTGGTGTTACCTTTTTTTTGGTCACTCTGCATTGCTGTGTGACCTCTTGAGCCAGATGCTAGTATTGTGATTATGCTAGTGTCTGATTTGCTTAAGAAACCACAAATATACCTTGAAAGCCTCTTTATTTTACACATCATGAGGTTTTCACTGTAGGTGTGGAGGCAGTCGAAGAGCCAGGGGGCCGGACCGCAATAAAATGAGGATTTGAGGCTGAACAGAACGGGGCAGGGCTGGTAGAGGTGGACATCACAGTGGTCGCAGTGCCAGTGCCAGCAATCCCCACAGAGTCACTGGGGATGATCAAGGCATCATTTAGCAGGTGCTTTGTTTGTTGCACAAGATTCAGTCTGCCAACTGAAGCCTCAGCTTCCACCTCATTGGTGTCCAGTTGCACTGAAAGAAATACAAGGGTTAAACATTTACTCATGGCACAATGTACCATAAATACATAACTCTAACCCACTGGGCACTTTTAGGTACACAGACTGTAGTGGCAAAATTAGCCATTAAAGCTCAGTGAGTGTAAAAGAAAACTTTGAAAGTTATTACACATTTATGTCTGCAGAAAGGAGCAGACACTAAACAGAGTGTCTAACCAGTCTGAAGAAGAGAAGCTCCCAGAACAGAGGGCTACTTCTGCAAGTGTGTGTGTGTGTATACAAGAGGAGACAAATGCTCAAACAAATGAAGGATACCAGTTAATACAAGGATACTAGCCATCTGGTTCAGGAGTCACACAAAGGCATGAAAATCTTTACAAACATGCCGACAATAAACCGTCTGGTGTCACAATCACACAAATGCCAGCAGACAATGACTACAAAGCAGCTAGTAAACTACAAAGGGTGCTACCATAAAGGGGATTTGTTGGGTTTTCCCTATGTAATAATAGTGATAACAGTAAGGTCATGTACAATTGTCACTGTACATTGTACAACGAAATTTTAAAAAATGCAATCCTTCGATGATAAAAAATAATCATAAACAATAAAACCCAACAAATTTACACACTCGCATCCATACACATCGGACTATTGCACAGTTCCCGTAAAATCCCATCAATCATTCAAATTTTAAGGTTTTAGCAGCATTTAAAGCAACAATAGCTCTCGGATAAAAACTGTTTCTTAATCTGTTTGTCCTTGCTATAATTGTTCTGTATCTTCTCCCCGAAGGCAGCAGTTCAAACAGACAGTGTTCAGGGTGTGATGGGTCCTGCAGAATGTTTTGTGCTTTTTTCAAGCAACGGGAACTGTACAGTTCTTCCAGAGATGGTAGGGGGCAACCGATAATCGTCTGGGCTCTGGTAATAACCCTCTGGAGCGCTCTCCTGTCTGCAGCTGTGCAACTGGCGAACCAGGCACAGACACAGTATGTTACAATGCTCTCTATTGAGCAGTGATAGAAGGACACCAGCAGTTTCTCATTCAGATTGTTTTTCTTCAAAAGACTGAGAATATATCATCTCTGCTGGGTATTTGCTCCCCAAGTCAGGTGCTGCTCAAAGGTCCTGAGATGACTTTTGTTGTGACTTGGTGCTATACAAATAAAATTTGATTTGACTACTGTTTACCTTGTGATTGCTGTGATGAAAGATAAAATCATTACTGACATGTTAACTTTCAGAGGTTATAAAATCTTTCTTTGAAGTATTTTAAACCAATGTGTGTGACCTGAAACATTACACCCCCACTAATCCAGCCCCTTTTGTCTTATTTTAACACAAAGGTGTTTTCCGTTTGAGTACCATTATGGGTCTTGCTGACTTTGCACTCACCGGTTTTATTTAGAATTTTGGCCAAGTCACATTAACCATGATGTCTCACAGTGCCAGATCATTTGTCATGAGAGGGGGAAAAAAATAAACAAATTACAAAAAAATGTTGAAAATATCATTTTTGTATATTTCTGTTTAAGGAAGGTATAAAAATGTAATTCTACTTGTATTTATTTTCAGGAAACCGGGTTAAAAATAACATGAGAGCACTGTGAACCCTGAATCTTGTATTATACTGAACCTTGAGCTGACTGTTCTGTTACATGCCTGATATGCTGTATATTATATTTTCCAGCCTAGTAAAGCCCAGTCCAGCCCATTTGGTATTGGTTCTGGCCACAGTTACCAGACTGACCCAGCCTCCTACAGTCCCCTGTCGTCCCCAGCCACTTCCTCACCCAGCGGCAATGCCTACTCAGGACTGACAAACCGCAGCACAGCTTTTGGTGAGCCTTTCTCTTTATCTGTTATCCTCATTTATTACTGGGTGATTTAGAAACATACCTACAGCACAGAAGAGTTTGTATGGGTTTGGCAATAAAAGTGAAATCTATATCATCATAGTAGTGAAAAATACTAGGGAAGTAATATTTGTAATTTTGTGATATCAATAGGGTAATTTATCATCACCGCCACGGGATCATGATGTACCTGTCAGACCGTTACATGTGGTTTTTTTGCTAGTACAAGTGTGTTAAGGTCACAGAATTTGAAGCTGACATAGTGATGCGCCATCGCCACCTTTTATAGCTGTTGTGTGGCAGTTTTTCTGTTTCAAGAATTCACATGGGCAGAAAGGAAACTGACAAAATGCATAACAACTGGTAAATACTGCAGAACGAAGGCAATACTAGCACCATTTGGGACTGAGACAGTCCTGGATACATCTCACAGAAACAGCTGGAGCACAGCTGTGAACTACACTTTAACGGAGATCAGCAAACAAAACAGATGCACATACACAAAGCCAACAATTTTGTAACCACCCTTAAAGTATTTTTTCTTGAAAAAGTAGACCACCATATTTGAAAGGCACCTCCAGTAAAGCACAAATCTCACTTTCATGTGGCTTGTTCTAGTGTATTTTGGTGTCTTCTCTTCATTTTGGTGCGCCAAGAAGCAATTGCTCACTACTGCCACTGGTGATTGGGGGATACCACTGGGCACCAAACATCCATCCATCCATTATCATCCGCTTATCCAGGGTTGGGTCGCATCAGGTTCAACAAGGTAGTCCAGACATCCCTCTGCCCAATGAGGTGTTCCAGCTCCTCTGGCGAGATTGTGAGGCATTCCCAGGCCAGGTATCTTTTCAGCAACAGTCTATGTGGCATATTCAGCAGACTGAAACATTTATATTGAATGTTTCAGCAGCTTGAAAATCACCATGGTAATGGTCCCAAAGACAAAACCCTAGCCTTTTGTCATGGGTAATTATCGCAGAGCTTTCCATTTGCCTTTTGTCATGGGTAATTATCGCAGAGCAGTCCCCTCAGAGCTTTCCATTTGGCTCTGAACAAATCCACATTTAATTTTGCTCCCATGCATTTGACACAAGGCTTTTTATTTTTTTACATTCAAATCAGGCTTAAATGTAGATTTTGAATACCCATTGAAATCTTCTCCATTTGAGCCAAGTGGCTCTCTGATTTTTTTTCCTCTGATTATTTCAATACTAGAAACTAAGAGGAACAGATAAGGAGGGCTATATAAAGACCACTTGAAATTTCCTAAGCGAACATTCAAGAAACACAATACCTTGAAAATTAGCTTTGGTGTTAAGCCCAAGTTTAGGTGTTGTATCTCCCACAAGCTGTTGAGACCCTAAAAACTTACTTGGCAGAAAGACAAATAGCATCAGTCATGTAACCTCCACTTGCTCTGTCTCCAGCAGCATGGAAGTCTGAACAAGTGGGTCAGAGAAATATGAAAAGTAACGTGTGTGCTGCGTCTGAGAATCCACTTAGACACATGCACCCCATGTGATGACATTTGATACAATACAGAGCTCCACTTTGGGTTATATTTAGTGGTTAGGTCTTATAGTAATTTAGTTAAATGGAACATGAATCACTAAGTGCAAAATATACTGGCAGCTTTCAGTTTATGTGGGTTTCTCAGACTCTCCAAGTAATCTGATCACAGCTCAGCTAACTGGGACTCAGGCAATGTCAGTCAGTCTGTTGGTCTGCTCTTCTGGTTCAGGCTGAAAACTATTGGATCTATTGCCATTAAATATCATACAGACATTCACGGTCACCAGAGGATGAAGCCATGCAGACTTTGGTGGTCCCCTGTGATTGTCAGTGGAATTTTTGTGAAACTGTTGCATTGATTGCTATGAAATTTTCACATATTAAATCAAAATAACACTTTTGCTGTAGAAATATGCTCCATAACTTGTCTTAATGTGGAGACTTATTGGACAGCACTGGCAGCAGTGCAGAGATATTATCTTCTAAAAGGTTTTGATCAGGAATGACCTCTAATCAATCAGAGATTTTCAATTATTTCTCCTTGATCAGTGAGTTTTGTTGCTTTCTCATTTATTATAATTTCTTAATGACAATTATCTGAAGAGCTAGACAGCGCGTGGTGGAGCAGCGGATCAAAGTAGAGGTGCAGAGTGGATTGATTTAAAGTGTCAAGTTAATGCTGCCTTATGTTACATAAAGTAGAGGTGCAGAGTGGATTGATTTAGAGTTTCAAGGTAATGCTGCCTTATGTTACATGTTGTAGCTTCAATGGCCCCTTCAGATTAACTGCAATCACTCCAGTGACTCACTTGCTCTGACAGACTTGACTGACCTGCAGATTTTCCAGATAAATTGAAAGCTAATTCTGGTTCATTAAAACTTTAGGTTTTGGTTTGTTAGTTTAAAGTTTGGGCCATCACTCATATCATTTCTAACAATGTTCTTATTCTTTATTTATAGGTGAAACTCATGCAGTACAGTTTGGGTAATGGCTGCTTTCAGTCTCTCCTGACTTGGGGGTTAAGACATGTATGACCACTAGTAATGTTTGCTAGAATCAAAAACTACTTTGGGAAACAAGTTTACAAATGGAGACAAATGCTAGTTTTAAGTGGGATATTTCTGACTGTGTCTGTTTTCTTTATTATTTCTATTTATTGCACTCTGTCCCTCTCCGTCTCTGTCCCTCATCACTCAGCCACTCCTTTCCTCTGTCCTGATATGCTGTCTCGAGTTGATGGCTAAAAGGCTTCCAATAGCTCGACTGTGTCCTGCATTCTTTTTCCTGCCTTGGTCACCCTTCTACCACAGTTAGAGAGGGTGAATAATTCAAGTTGCCATACAGGAAAAAGCTTATTTTTCCCCCTTATGCAATAAACTGGGGACTTATACTCAGCATCAAGGAAAAAAGAAGAGTTCTCTTAAAACCACTGCTGATAAATTTATAAGAACATACTGCAATGCTAACTCTATAAATATTTCACTAAATAGCATAGTGGTTGTAGTATGGAAAAAGAGGGGAAAACTGTGCTCAGTGGTGGAGGCGAGTGTCCAACAGGGAGATTTATTTACACAAGATTTTAGGAAAAGAGTTTTACTACAGTGTATGATATAATATTATTCTTGTACTCCATTTATAATCAGGTTCACACCATAACAAATCGCATACCATAGGTCTGATTGTTTTTTCTCTCCAGACATTATTTATGAGGTCTCTAATGAAAGAGTTTCAGCTGAGAAAAGTTGCGATGGCAATAGGCCACCTTGTGTTTGAGGCTAGAAGTGTGTGCTCGAATGCTTTCAGCAGCTCGTGGCCTGACAGTCTCGAGACAAATGAGAATGGACAACAACACTTTGAGGGACTTTGTGCAATTTCCCATGTTGCTTTTCTCCAGTCTGCCCTTGTGTTCTTGATGAGCTTTTCTTTATTGTTTTTCCTTCCATCTGAGGTTTAATTTTAAACTTTTTTCCATCTTCAATCAAATTTCCTACTTTCCTCCACCAACACAAGATTCTGAATTCTGTCCACATCCTTGTCTAATTTCAAAGCATATCTAATCAGTAATTTGAGTTTTCTGCTATTAAAAGCTGACATTTTTTATGTTTTTTCCTCCACGGTGACATTATTTCATGTGCCCCATCTTACTTAATCCATCCAAACTTTGTCATCTACCTTACTTAATCCATCCAAACTTTGTCATTTCCCAGAGGAAAACAGTAGACCCTGTCCTCCCATGTTGTTTTCCAGGAATAGATGACTCTCTTATCTTGCAATTGTATCTCTCAAAATTGCTTCCCGCCCCCTACTGTTCCCATGTACCACTTCGATTTCACTCCCTATTTCCAAGAGGCCACACTGGACAGTTTCTTCTAAATTCAAAGTACAAATTGCTGAACAGTTTGAGTTGGCTTCATTATAACAGCTATGTTCTTAACAAAGCATGACTCCAGGACGTTTTAGCCAATGTACTCGTCACATCAAATGATTTTGAATAAGATGGGAGTAAATTATGGGAACAAAACCTAAAAAAGGCTGCACCAAAGCTGTTGCTGCTGCGTTTTGTTTCATTTGTTGAATTGAATTAGCCTCATTGAAATCAAGACATGTAAAATGTAGGTGGCTCAGAATCAATCTGTGTGAGAAGAAATGCTTTAAAAACACAGTTTGAAGTTGTTGTTTTTAACAGAGGTCTCTACTCATGTACCAAGGGAATTTTGAGAGCAAAGGCAACGTTTGATGTCAAAGATTAACAGTGTTTCACCCAGGGAGCAGAAACAGACTGTTTTGAACCAGACATTTGAAAGTTCACAGCGGGAAACACACAAGGTGTAACATTAATAACAACAGCATTTAGATTAACCAAATATAAACTATGCTGGTTCACTTAAGAGAACTGAGCCATTGTTACTTGTTTCCTCTGTACCTTTTCTATTTGCTGTGAATCAAAAGCACTAGATAGCTTTTAGCTGGAATAAAATCCTGTACACTAACCGATGTAGTGTCCTGACAACAGAAAACAAAGGGAATATTCAGTTGTGCGATGGCAGCTGGGCAACTCAGCAGTAATCCTGTGCAGCCATGTGGGAGGAGTAGGGACAGAGGATTTAGAGTTGTAAAGTGCAGGGGTGCAGGAAAAAAATGACATGAAGATTATAAATCCAGTGGAGGAAACAAGGTCAGTTGGGCAGATCCTGGAGCACTGAGGGAGGCTGTTAGGGTCCTAATATTATGTCACACCTGTAATCCCTGAATTATAAATCCTTTAATCTCTCTCCATTTAGCTGGATTTGATGATGTGCTGCTCTGTGCCCACCTCTAAAAAGTGTGACTAATACAAAGGGAGGTCAATTAGAGTTTATAGCTAAGATATTAGTGTGTCTTTCATTAGAGTTTCTGTGGGAATCCCAGAGTGACTTGTAGTCTGTTACACACCAGCATCCCACCTCAGGTTTCCTCATGCCTTAATGTGTGGTAGTGCTGCTGGGTGATTACAGCTTGCAGGGCAGGTAGAGGGCTGTGCTGCTGCATTGGGTTGACTGAGCACTAGCACTGCTGTGAGCTCAGAGGAGTAGGCTTTCCCCCTCACAGCGCAGCAGCCATTTCTCTAAATCATACACACACACACACACTTTCTCTCTGACCGCCACTAACAATTACTGATCTGGAAAATATCTGGTGAGTCCAAGCCACCGAGAGCGGCGCTGGCCCTTGTGTTGCCTGCAAAGAGCAGAAATATTGAGCCAATTACAAGATTATTATCTGCTAGTAGTGGCAGGGGAACACTGTGGGAGTGTATTTATGCCTGCCACAGCTCCCTGCAGGAAGAGGAAAGATGAATCAAAGGATTGCGGGGGAGAAGTGGACAGCACTCATGCCCACTTGCCTTTATGTCTTTACAACTCCCATCAATTGACAGACGTTGGCGCAGATCCAAGGCCCTTTCTAAGAGGTCCAGGATAACACCAGGAAACTGGCCATTCAGAGCTGATCGCTTTGTTACTGCTCCCTAATTTATGTGCCATGCTGTCATATTATGCACACCCCAGTTTACAGTATATGACCTTATGGTCCATTCAGGGGGGTGGATTATATAACAGGCAGCCATATGTATATGAGTCGGTTTGCAAGTGAAACCTGATCAGTAGAGAAACAACAGCAGTGGTTATTTTATGGATGGGCCTGCAAAGGATGCATTGAGTGATGTACCACACAATACTGTGCACAATGAATTTGGTTTTTTAATTGGGAATAGCTGCCTATAAAAGCCCTGGCATGGCTTTCCAGCTAGTTAGTCCCATGTTTATGTTCTGAATGCCTCAGTCATCCTAAATATTTTTCCTGTTTCTTCTCCTGTACTTAAACACAAGCCGAAAGCCGTGAATTTGTTTTAAAGAGAGGCCAGGGTTGATGCGCCGTGCCTCTTATTTCATTCTGGGTCTGTGCCTTGTTTCATGAGTGGATCCTGCTGCTTGTGTTTCATGCATCAGTGTGCATAGGGAGTCTCATTTTAGCAGCACGATGAAGACATCAAAGCAGGATCTGAACCCGCAGTTAACAACAAGCACTTGGATGGATTGTCTGTTACCTCACCTTCCCTGCCAATAAAGAAAAGAAAAGAAATACCCTGGTGTAGTTCGCTTACTGTGAAAGCAAGTTGTTTTCATATTTTAGTATTTGCTTTAGAGGTCATCACAGGATCAACATTTAGAACCTTAGAACTTAACCTTTAGAGCTTATTTATCAATAGTTAGTCTCCATGTTCTTTATTATTGACTTGTCAGTGTAGCCACTGCATTCCCTGATGGTACTGGGTTTGTTTTAAAGTACCATTATACAACCTCACTCTGGACTCTGGGGCAATGGGGCAGAGCTAATGCGAGAGGAAAGGAACCCTTGTCCATGCTCCTCTTTACACAGCTGCAGGAGAGGTTGGCGATAGTGAGAGAAGTCTGGAGGTCAGGTGATGATCAGTGTTGCTAGTGGATGTCGAGGCGTCAGAGAACCTGTGTTGTCTTTCTTGTTCATATCGACCACTTCCTGCATGTCCCACTTGTGCTGACCTTGTGATCTGTTCCTCACACAGAAAACCAGTTGGGATACATAGAGCAGATGTGTTTTGACTTTGGCCTGAAGATACTGACCCGTGGCTTTGAGTTAAGTTTTGTTTTAAAAGCCTGAAATTACACACACTTGTGCTGTCACCTCAGTAGCTCTAAAGCAGTTTTGGGTTCCTTCTGTGATGTGGTTTTAGTTTTATTGTCAGTATTTAAATCCCAATCTTTTTGTTTAGTTGTATTAATGGTCTGATTTACTTCTAATTAAGATTAGAGCCACAAAGTCAGCACAAGGAGGAGGTTGGGTGAAAGGATGGGCTACCAAAGCATCAGACTTTGACACAGAAACCTGCTATAACCTCCTGTAACAAAGTTGTTTTGATCAATAAAAACCTGTATGTGTCATTCTGTTGGGCAGTTACAAGGTTGTTTGTCATTAAGTTTGGATGTTAGAGGAAAGCCCTCAGTAAAACCAGCCATCATGTTCATGATGACAGCAAGTGTCTTTGAGAAATGCTCTCTGTTTGTGTCAAACTCAGCAGATATCTCATGGTCCTCTGTCTCATTCTATTCTGTGTATGTTAAATGAAGCATGATTGTTTACCAGCCACTGTGCAGGGCAGAAAAATGGTGCCATCACATCAGGAAAAGACACTCACTGGTAGGCAGAGGCTGCACTGTGATCGTACATGCTAGTACTTCAGATATCTCATGGCCCTCTGTCTCATTCTATTCTGTGTATGTTAAATGAAGCATGATTGTTTACCAGCCACTGTGCAGGGCAGAAAAATGGTGCCATCACATCAGGAAAAGACACTCACTGGTAGGCAGAGGCTGCACTGTGATCGTACATGCTAGTACTTGCCGCTGCATTATTTTAGTCTTAAGCACCAGCCACAAGTCTTAAATCTTCACAAATTTTAGAGGTCTCAGTAGGTCTGTCACTGATGGCACACTGCAGCTGTCCTGGGAGCAGCAGGCTGGGCCACTTTGTCAGTGCCGGTTCTCGCTTAAACAGCCACAGCCAGACAGATGAATAATTAACGCCTGCATTCTGTACTTTGGTGAATTTTAAAGCTATATTCTGCAGAGGCTTTAAATGGCGGAGGGAGAGCACATTAATCATTCATGGGTTGCTTTTACCCACTTTGCTTAAGGTCACTGTCCTGAAGGGGGAAGGAGGAAAGTGGAGAAAGAGGAGTGGGAGTAAAGGGTTGGCTAGACCCGTCCCTTTGGGGAGAATGAGGACTCGGCAAGGAATGAGGATATCTCGCTAAATAAAATCTACCATCAAATGTTATAACACCAGGGTTTGAGACTTTAATCTAACATTTTGAGGTGAAATTTTTTAGTACAGTAGAGAGAGGTGAGTGCATTTAGAGCACCAGTCTATCACTATATGTGCACTGTTCAGTTTGCTGAAGTGAAACGGTTCAGTACCTACAAAAAGAGTAGTCCCTCAAGTCATGTTCTAAATAAACACGATCTAAAACCATAAGTACGGCTTTGTGAAGAAACACTTATGTTCTTCCATTTAAGGTGAAATACAGGAATTTGATCAATTATGCTGAGAAGGACTTTCAGCTCTAGTATCAATATTTTATAGCCAACACCATCACAGTATGGGAATAGAGACTGACATTTATTTAATAAGAGTCAAGGATACCCCCTTTCTAATGCACCCAGGGGAGTGCCCTTCTTGATTTCATAAGCCCTCAGGCTACAGTCAGGAGCATTGGAGGTAGCATCTGCATACTGGCACCACTAGAATGTCTTAACATCCAGAGACGTGCATGAGTGTAATACTGCACCAAGCTGCAAATCAGCATTTGGTCAAATAAACTACTCTAAACAAACTGTTCCCAGTGTTATTCTTGATTGATTGATTGATGACTTAGCCTGAGTTCATCCAGTTGTAATGTTTATTGTAACAAGAGCAGCGACACAACCAGACAGCTGTTCAGTGTGTTTCAGTCAGAGGTGCAGGTCAAACAAATATTTCACTTCCTTCTTTTCCCTCCTTTTTCTGCTTCTCTTTCAGGGAGCTGATGCCCAAGACTCTGGAGGGCCAGATCACCATGGAGAAAACCCCCAGCTACTTTGTGACCAGTAAGGCTCCCGCTAGGATCTCGGCCATGTCCCGGGACACCAAGCTGATCGTGGTAGTGAGGGACCCCGTCACCAGAGCTATCTCAGACTACACACAGACACTGTCTAAGAAGCCTGACATTCCCTCTTTCGAGAGCCTCACCTTCAAAAACAGGACTACGGGGCTCATTGACACCTCATGGAGCGCCATCCAGATTGGCATCTACGCCAAGCACCTGGACAACTGGCTGCAGTACTTCCAGATGGACCAGATCCTGTTTGTGAGCGGTGAGCGTCTGATCAGCGACCCGGCCGGAGAGCTGGGCCGTGTGCAGGACTTCCTGGGGCTCAAGAGGATCATCACAGACAAACACTTTTACTTCAACCAGACCAAGGGATTCCCATGCCTCAAGAAGGCAGAGGGCAGCAGCAAGCCCCACTGCCTGGGCAAAACCAAGGGGAGGACCCATCCCAACATTGACCCAGAGGTGGTACAGAGGCTACGAGATTTCTACAGGCCCTTCAACATGAAGTTCTACCAGATGACAGGGCAGTTTTTTGGCTGGGATGACTGAGTGTGGTTTTCTCTGTCATGCTGAAAACTTCGCTGGAGTTTTAGAGCCATGCTAAGGGGGAGAAACTGTAAAACGCAGTCATATTTAAAAAAGGAAGTCAATTACAAGTCTGTTATACAGAAATGATCATTTTTAAAGAGGTTATAATTTTTAAAAGATGAAGTCAATTTATGAGAAAGTTGCATATTTTGCAGATAATATTTTATATATGTGCCCATTTCAGACAGAAGTGGAACTATACTAACATAAAATGCTAATCTATACTGCTGTAAACTTATAACTTAATTCTCATCATTTAAGTATGTTGTAAACATTGTTCTTAATATAACTTTTGTATGTAACATTGAGACTTTATTCTGGTAAAATCATGTCTTTTTATTTATGTTTGTCTTAAATGTACTTCTATTACATCTGTAGCTTGAATTATTTTTTACATTTTCCTTTAATTTGGTGGTTTTATTTTTAAAATATTATGTTTTTTCTCATATAATAGCAACTTTATTGTTGTGATATTTTGAGTTTCAGCTCAAATTTAGACTTAATTCTGACTTTTTCTTTAAAATATTAGGGTGTTATTCTTTTCCTGACCAGCGTACCTATTACTTCGCCATAAGAATATGGTATCAGCATCAACTCTAAGCAATAAGTGACTGTTATAGGAGAGAAAGAAGCCCACTTTCCCTTCAGCAGCACAACAGATATGCAATGTTTCATCATCAGAGCTGCCTCTAATCATGATGTTTTTCTCTCAACATTTTTTCAGTTCTTTGAGTTGCATCATATCTTCCTGCACTGTGAAGAAACTTTTTTGTTTGTCTGTTTGTTTGTTTTTGTGTTTGAATACTTTGGCTGTGGCAGGAATATTTTATGCAGCTTAGGCGGTGAATGGCATTATATCCAGAGGTTTTTGGTGAAAATGTACATATTGTAGCTGCTTTCAGTTTTTAACATTTTTCTAACAAAAAGAATTTGAAAAGGTAAAAATATATGTATTTTTGAAATGTATTTATTCAAGAATTACACAAGCAGTATCTATGTATTTTGAACTGAATTCCTCAGTGATACTTTGTTCATTTATTATTGTTATGCTCCCCATGCGTCTGGAGTTTTGTTTGTATTGTACATTGTACACTAAAACTCCTCATTTTAACTTCAGGCTATTCATTTTTACATGTGGGAACACTTATCTCCACTTAGCTTTCATTTCCAGAGCTGCAAGTTTGTGATTTCAAGGGCCGTCTCTCCACCTTCAGGTAATGAAGTTACACTCAAAGACGGCACTCACCGTTATTCAAGCAATGGCGGTAGAGGGAAAAGACCTGCGAAGAGCCTTCCCAAACTGGCACTCAGATTTCCCTAACATGCCTCCTTGTGAATTGAATACACTTGATGTTACTGGCCTTCCATGCCTTGAGGCGATGTGTGCGCGTGTGTGTGTGCGAATGCTTGCACAGGTCTTTTTAAACCCAGGGAGCATGAGTACAATGACTGATTTGTATTCCCAATTTCTATCTTCTTGTATTATGAGCCACTTTCTGAAAGCAGATGTGCCCCAGAAGACACTAAATCGACAGTGTGTTTTTGGTATGAGCATCAGAAAAGATCCTAACATAAACTTTGACTGGCATTTTTGTGCCAGTTTAACTGTATTGTTCTGACTGTTGTTTACTTCACATTTTGGGGATTTTTTTTTAGATTAAAAGATGCTATATGTTAATAGTTTATTTACACTGGTATTGTTTTTTCATGTACAGTACAGTAGGATTTCAGTTCTAACTAATATGTATAATTGAATGCAAACAAGGATAATCTATGCACAATATACAATAATCCTAAAACTAAGAATCGGAACAAATGTTCAGATATTTTGCAATATGCAACAGAAATCTGCCTCATAAGAGAATAACCATAGTTTTAATATACAGTAACGGGGCATATAGAGGATATCAGCCACGGCCTGTGTCTGAAGGGCCTTGGCTTCTATAAAGATGTCTCTACTCTTTATTTCTACCCCATCTCTATCTTTTTTCCTCCGCTGCACCTCTTGTGTTTTTTTTTGTTTTTTTTTGTTTTTGTGCTAAAGCAACGTCTTGGGTCTGTCCTTCTGCTGTCTGCTGTCTGCTGACTGATGTGAAAAACGGCACTGACAGGCACTAAGTAGAGGACCCACAATGAGAGGAGGGACCCTGAAAGGCTACACGTTTTTTTAAACTTTTTCATGCTGATTGTCAGTGTGCTGAAATGATGTGGCTTTAACAACCTGCACAGGGTTGTGGGAGCACAGGCAATTGGAGGCTCATGTCCATTTGTTGACTGGTTCAGTTTGCTTGTTATTCCTTCCTGAGTGGGTCAGCGGGGGCCTCTTCAGTGTCACTTCCTCACGGTAATAAACACAGACAGTTTTCATCCTCCCGCTCAATTCTCTGAAGGGCAGCTAACTATGAAAGAGAAAATGGAACGGCAACATCTGCTGTGGGGCAGCGTGCAGACCACCCCTGTCAAAGAGCATTCAGCTCAAAGTCAGTGGAATGGACATGGGGAGAACTTGATGTCTGCTGCAAAAAGACAACTGGTTGCATGCAATGGGGCTTTTAGCATAGGTGAGCTGCTGCAGACAGACAGGCAATTCTGGAAGCTTCGCAGAACAGAGATTCACATTCTTTTTCTTTTTATATTTTCCTTTTTTTTACTCAGTCATTATGGCACTATTCCCTCTCACAATCACACATGTAAGAGCCTGGTTTTGCACACAGACATCACAGAAGTGCGGCACAAGATGGGTGGGCTGTAAGATAACTGCCAGCACTTTAGAAAAACAAGGTTCTGAGCATGTTTGTGTGTGCTTGCATATGAAGTGCAATGAGCTTCATAAAGGCCACGTAAAATGATGACGTAAAGGGATCACAGAGACTGTTTTGAAGAGAGAGGCAGCAGTGAGAGCGTTTGTGCACACCCAGGATCAAATGCGCGTTTTTCCCTAGAGCGCGCACAATTACACAGAGACTTGGCTTCACACCATATGATATAAATATAAAATCGTTCACACACACACACACACACACACACACTGACCCACTGGTTTCCACACATGAATCCAGCCACCACCCAGCTCTGCCTCACGGGGAGACGTGGAGGGGATCAGACCTCTGTTTTCTCTGGATCCCAGAAAAGAAGCCCTTAATCCTTGGCCTAGTCTGAGCAAATATCTCCACCAGGCAAGCTCCACACTCAGCCTTAATCAAAACAGCCCAGGGGGGTGACTGACGCACACTTTCAATTTCAAGTTTGCTTTATCTGCTGTGGACTCCAAGTCTAAAAGAGAGATCTTTAAAGCAGAATTTCAAATCTCATCTGGTACACTGTGACCAGATGTAACCAAGTTGCCTGTGTTTTACACTCAGTCTGCAGGCAGGTAAACATACATCATATCTATTTACATGCACCAACATTAGCCGGTAAAGAGCAGTTTGATTCTTTATACTGATTGAAAAGGGGGAATTTTCTCTGGAGATCGAAAATGCCAAGACTTTCTCATGTATATTCTGAGTCTTCATTTCTATAATTTATTTTGAACCACATTGCATTGTGACAGAACAGAGAGAGTGTGGCTTGCAAAAGACATGCAGAAAGAAAGGTTCAGCTATGCCGAAGCAAAATTGTTGGTTTTAAGTTTTAAAACATTCTCATGAAAATGACCAATTTGTTTGTTTGTGATGAAAAGGCATTTCACCAGAGGATTGCACGCTAGTAATAACACAAGGGGCTGCTCTTTGAACTGTCACTGCTGTGCACAGAGTACAACAGACAACACGCAAAATTTGCAATTAAGATTGTCTGTGAGCAGGACTTTTTCCAGACCTGTGTGTTTTGACTTTGAAGTTTTCACGCATCTCTCCTTAAGAGAACATTCTTCAAAAGAGCTGCTGCTTTTCAAAGGGTGATAATTGATCGTGACACATGATTAAATATGTGTTCATGTTAAGCTCAAATTTTCCTTCCCCTGGATGGAAAGCAGGGTGACAGCACTTTAAACAAGACGGCCAGATCGTCTGAGGGCTAGAGCCCAAACATCCTCAAGGGAGGAGATGTTTGTGATGTTAGTGGAGGGCTCTGACGGGCCTGCTATTCAGCACTGGAGCCTCTTAGTCACAAAGTCACTGTATATTTGCATGGATACTGCAGTATCTTGGTCATATTCAGTTTCTGGTGAATCCTATTTAAATGTTTGTTAACATAAGAGCCCTTATTCTGGAAATCAGCTTAACAGGAAGCGGGGGGACATGAGTAGCCTGACTGTCCATAATTTTAAACAAAATCACTTACTAACAGCCTCAAAGCGTGTTAGTTTAATACATGCATAAACAAAAATATAAAAGTGACCCTTTGTGGTTTTCCAGGGAGTTACTACCCTTTTTTAAGCAGGAGAAATGCAGCAGCATATTATCCCCATAAGCTGTGGGGATTGTGATATGCACGTGATAGACTACAAGAATAACAAAAGTCCTTCATTTTACTCTGTTTTATTTTACTTTTGTCACTTTAATTAGTTTCATGGGTCATTTTGCAGCAGTTTTTCCTCATACAATGTTTACATTAGCATTAAAAATGACAGCAGGGTGAGGCTGTTATTTTGAAAAAGGGACAGAGATAGAGGGGAACGGAGGCTGAATAAAGAGCACTGGTTGTTTTAGGAATTAAACTGTGTGGCCTGAAACAAATAGCTCTAAATAAATTATCACACACTTATTCCCATTCACTGCACAGTCTCTGTTTGCCTTATGAATAAATGAGAACTCAACCCTGTTTACCTCCTACTCATTACAGACATTGGCTCATCAGGCTTAGAGCTCCTCACACACACATACATGAGCCTGCATTTCTGTTCATTCAAATAACAAACAGGAACACACTCAAGCATAATCATCCGTCAACAGAGTTTTTTTCAGTGGTATTATCGACACAGGAACAGCACAGAATTCTACACACATGGAGCACACACACCAACCCAAAAGCAGCTTGTTAATAATTGACTCTGTCGAAGTGCCACAGTGCTGAGTGAAGGGACAACAGCAAACACCACAGAAGAAAAGGCAAGGCTCTAACAAGTAATTATTTATCACCCAAGGCTAAAGCGGTGGAGGCAAAGTGTTACTGGAGAGAGTTGACTTGATGAACTCGCCTAGTGAAGAGCCTTAAGAGTGATACAGACAGATTCATTATTACCTCTCAGTCAGTATGTTTTGGTGGAGCAGGTCATGGCAATCTTGATACAGAAAGAGAAGCAAGCGACAGGAACTTCAAACCAATGGTCTCCACTGCTGTGAATGAGGCATATTTGTCACTTTGATCAACTGAATTACATTTAGTCAGTCACTTTTCAACCTGTTTTGGGAGTAGGGGTTAAAACTGTGTGTTTATACAGCATCATTCCCCATTCTGCGTCTCCATGCACGCCCTCATGTAGCCTTTCATTTAAAGTTTGTTTTTCTCTAACAAATGAAAGTGTCATGGGAGGCATTGTGTGAAGTATGTATGAGCTTTGGCTTCTATAAACAGAGGCCCTTACACTCATAAATATGACAGGTATGACAGTTTGTTACTGTTTTTACAAAGGAGCGTGTTGCCACAGAGGTTTGCATGTAGTCAGGTGATGGATTTGCTTCTGGGGATGCCACAGTAATCAGCAAGGTTGTACGTTCATCAACTTGCGCTGTCAAATATTTCAGCACACACTGACTGTTATAGGTAAGTTTGAATGTGATGTATTGCTGCCCATAATGATGCCTGGTCTGTACTAACAGCCATAAATGTTTCTCAATATAGTGCTATTTTCTCACTGTACTTGATATTTATTTAACAAGAAATAGTCAGCGAGATTCAAACACTTTTCCAAAGTTACAACTCCTGTGTTTCCGGTGTAGACGCAGGTGTTTGAAGCTGTATGCCGCCAGGGTTGATGATGGTTCAACCTTTCAAGGTTGCAAGAGTTAATTTTACCAGTATCTGAATTCTATAAATTATACACCTCCTCACCTGCAGAGAAAAAACAGCTCAATGAAGGGAGACGGTCTTGGAACAATGTCAGCTTCTACATTTGATTATCCAGTCTGGGGCAGTAAGTGTTGGTTGATAATAGTTAGCAAAAACCTGCAATATTATTTGTGTCATGTTGCTGGTTATTAAGCTATACCCTGATCTATTTGGCTACACAATGAAATGAGAAGGTAAATAGCAGCAGCCTATGCTGTATGGCACAAGGTTGCTAGTGGAATCGGAGGCAGATACAGTGAAGTAGCTGTGCCCTGCTGTCCCCTATTCCAAATACAGAAAATTGTCATTGCTGGGCAGCTGGTAAGCATGAACCTCCCATTTGACTCCCTGATCAAGGTCATCACTGGCAGGTGAGAAGAAGCAGCTGCCAACAGCTTGTGTCATGGAGGTAGCACTTGGTACATGTACCGACAGTAGAGCTAGCTCAGAAAAGGAGTGTATAGAGAACTGAGCATTTCAATTCGCAATGGTTGAACATTAAAAACCCAACCTAGTCTGCAGCCAGATGGGACTGCTTCAAATTTCCACTTCAATGTATGTTCCCTGAAAGAGAGAAATGTGTGTATGACTATACTGTACTGTAAGAGTAGCAAAGGGATACCACTGGTATTTGCATCTGTATCAGTGCATGTGTACAGCTTAGTCTATATGTGTGTCAGGTAAGTGATCCAGGTGGATGGCAGTAGAGGGGCTTGGGTGTCTTGTTTCAGGCAGCAGCTGGTGAGCGAAGCCTGGCTGAGGTCACCCTCAGGGACCCTACACCCTCATTACCTCCTCCCGTTCTCCTCTCCACACTCACCCTGTCAATGTCATCTGATCTCAGCTCCTCGTGCATGGGAACAGCAGCTCTGCTGCATGACAGTGGAGCTCTTTTAATTATCACGAACACTGTCCTCACTCAAGTGATGATGGCTAAAATATATTTGTCCCAGTCATGGAAGAAGCTGTTCAGGCATTCAGGCATGCAGCCTCAGAGCCATGGTGATAACTGCTGACATATAGAGGCGTGTACACAACACAAAGCCATGTGTTACTTTAGGTCCAAATTAGCAGTGTCAAAGCCTCATGCAGTGGGTATATCAAAATAACAACAGATCAAATATACCCTTAGATGTGAACAGAGAACTCCAGAACTGTACTGCAGAAAATTTATACTGGTCTTATCAAAGTGTATTTCCCATTTGTTTTTGTTTTAACTTAAAGTAGTTTTTCTTACAGCTGACTAACTAAACTAAGACTAAAGCAGGTTGCAGAATGAAATGCTTAAATGACCATATAATACAACACAACACACAAGGCACATCCTCTGGAATCTGCTGTGGTCTCTGTTTACTTAACCACCATCTCCTATGCCTGTCTTTATTTCTACAACCACACAGAAAACCAAAAAGCCTCACAGTTGGTCTCATACAAGAGGATGCAGGCACAATACAGCCTACTCAACCAGAGGTGGTTTGAGAAGGTTTTGGAGAAAATATAACTGTTGCTTGTTTTTACCCTTATTTCCATGTTTTACTCTCCTCTGCCTCTACTGTTATTTTACTCTTTTCTTCTTTGATACTAGATAAAGGTTAAAGCCAGGTCAGACCAGTGAGTTTCACCTGTGCATCCTTGTGAGGTCCGTGTAAGGCTTAGCCTCTCAGTTCAATTTTTTATTGGTGAAATTAAAAATAGAAAATAGAATATTTAATTTTGTTTTCTAAAATTGTATTCTTTTATTGTTAAATCGGAGTAAGCTTAAGATTTTGGGCTCATTTTTTTCAATTTCATACTCAGGAAATATCTGAACATTGAAATCAAAGTCATGTGAGAGGGTGGGGTCTAAGCAGCAGCTGAACCTGTGTCTGATTGGTCAGCTATAATGTGAGAGAGCGGGGCCATCGTGGCGGCGCACATAGACACCTACTTAAGGTGAGATAAGTCAGGTTTTTATTCTACTAAATGCACGTGTAACAACCTCCATCCAGGCAAACGACATCTGATCTTTGCTGTTTGAATCCTGATTTTCTTTTCTCTATTTTTTATTTTTATCATTTCTCTCTGCTTCTGGGCCTCTTCGCCACTAACTTTGTAAAGCTTTAAGGACATTTGCCATGAAATATTGCATGTATGGGAACTGCTAAGTGGTGTCATGTAAAATAACATACTGTAGTTGCTAATAATGAGAAATGAGGTTAATTTGTTTAGCCTTTCCTTTGCTGACAGTTTTTCCAAATTGAGATATAAATACATATACAATATAAAGACAGTAGAAGCATGATAGCATATAGAGTTTGCTATTATTACAGCTATAATGGAGAGACTTGGAGGGGAAACTAACTGGACACATTTTTTTGCTGCCGGAGTGAGAGGTTCAGGAGGATACTGTATGTGGCACAAATTAAACAGGCTTTATGCTCTGGGCTTTAAAGCATGGCCTCTTCAGCTCACCGAGGAAATTGAGTTTGTGACCGAAAAAATGCACTTTCCTCTTAACCTCCTGACCAGCCGTCACAGACACACAAACTTTCTCTTTGAAGGCTAAACGGGCAGAGACAAGGGAGGATTGGCTGTTCTGGGGAGTTATGGAAGTCCTGATCCTATTACCCGCCCCCCTGAAAAATGTGTCTGGAGGCTCCTGGAGCTTTTAACCTTTCGCTGCTCTGCGCTTTGATTCACAGGGGCAGCTGTGTTCTTGTATTAGTGTTGCTTTTTTGTCAATACTGAACTGGCCACTGGAAAATGTGGAGCCAGTGGTTCTTGGCCAGGACGTAAGTCTGATGCCGTCTTCCTGAGTGGAGGGATTCCCTCTGTCCTTAGAAAAGCTGTATGTCAACAACAGAAATAAGAAGTGCAGGGTTTTACTGCAGGCCTTTTGCACCTGTAAAGCATGATTACTAAGCACAGCTAGATGTGGGAAGGTCAACACATCACAGAGCAAATATCGATGAAGTAGATGACTCACTGGAGACTGAGACAGAGTTTCAGACAGAAACAAAAACAAGTCCCGGTCAAATGTCAGAGAGGGATTCTTTAATGCCTCATACAGTTATGAGACAAATATAGGGAGAACATTTTCAAACCAACCTGTCTCATCAGTCAGTAAACCGGCAGAGAACAGGGCCATCTTCACTGGAAATGGGTTGATAATTGACTGAAGCTTAATAATATATAAACGTTTACCAATGTTCATTTTGGGGCATTTGGGTGTAACACCACTGATAAAACACAAGTCTGCCAGCTGCTTAATTTCAGATTATATTGTTATATTACCTATGAGGCAGAGTGTACCACAACATAAGTTTCTACATGATTTAATACAAATAGCCATAACATTAAAACAAAATAACAAATCATATGAGATGCAAAATCTTGAAGGAAAGTTGCTTATTTATCAAACCAAAAAGAAGAGCCTTTGGGTTTGGGCAATATTTCATCAACAATCACACATTCGTTGGCCTCTGCAGCATCTGCTTGTGTGGCAGTTCATAACTCGTACCTCGGCTAACGTGTTGGCTCAAATTCCACAGTGAAGCTCTGAAAACAGGCATTAAAAGAGCTTAAATCCCTCGAGTAGCTGTGCGCTTAGCATGGTCTCTGTAAGGTATCCAAGCGTTTATGTGAAACCTAAGCACTTCTTGATCAAAGGCTTTCAGAAGACTGCAAAGTGAATGAAGAGCCTTGTAGAATTCTCAGTTGATTACTTTTTTCTTCAGTCAGCACGAGAGAGTGTTTGTGTGTGTTTAGTGTCTCTAAAGACAGGGATCTTTCACCAAGGAGAGCGGATTAACACATCAAATCCAAACCCTTCAATCAATAGGAAAGCAATTGAAGATATCTACACACTACCTGCCTGCATGGAAGATTTAAGCAGCTTTCCGTTTTGCACAAATAAGAGAAGCAAAGACCTTTAAAAACATGCTTCAGAAATAGGAAAGTTGAGATACAGATGTTGTCTGATAATAATTAGGTAGGGCAAAAGAAACTGGAAGAGGATCAGATTATAAAAAAGAAAGCAGTTGTAGTGAAGACTTTGCCCTTTTTTTTTTAATTTCTGATTTTTAAAATTTTTCTGTTGTTCTGTTGGCTTCATCAGTTCAGACCTACAGCGTGCACTGGTGGGGTTTGCAGCCGAGTGTGAAGCGACGGGGATGAGAATTAGACCCAGGACACATTGGAGAGACTATGTCTCCTGGCTGGCCTGGGAACGCCTTGGGGTTCCTCCCGAGGAGCTAGAGGAGGTGTGTGGGGAGAGGGAAGTCTGGGAGGCTCTGCTCGGGCTACTGCCCCCACGACCCGGTCTCGGATAAAGCTGACGAAAATGGATGGATAGAAAAATTTTATATAATTGTTCTACCCCTTTTAGCATGTGCAATATAATAGAGGAAAGATCATTTTTTCTGACTCGAGAGCTGAAGCCTGCACAACTCCTGACAGTAGCTGGAACATGGTCAGGTCATGTTTGCACAAACTTGACCCCTGACCTCCTCCTGCAGACTCGCGACCCCTCTCACTGACCCATCAACAAACTAATTTGTCATCAGTGGCCTTTTAGGTCTGAACCAGCTGCTCTGACGACTCTGCTCCAGCCTCTGCACACAGCACTCTCCTCACAGTCAGTAACAGAACTTTGTAAAAAAAAAAAAAGGAGCAGAGCCTTTGGTGCTGACCCATAAATATCAATGCACATGACTGCCTCTCTTTTATACTGTATATGTTTTGTCCCAGAACTGTGGTGTTTAACACTGGGCATGTGCTGCTCTCAGCTGCTTCTGATTTGGTCTGTTTGTGCCCTAGCTGGACATGATCCTGCTAAGCAGAGCAGTGGTGTAAGTGCTTATCAAGTCAGTACCTACATGCAAGCCTGAATAAACACAGCTCAACGTAACTTTCTATGTAGTGGGTTACTGCTGTGTTGCCCAGTGGCTCCTTGGCATGCCTCACAGCTTTCCGCAGCAGATGGAGAGCGCCTGCATTAACGCTGATGGTACAGAGATTCTCTGAGGCCTCGTTTCTCTCATTCTGCCTTTTCAAGCACTACAAACAAAAGCAGCATTTCAAAATAATCAAAGCGGCAGAGGAGACTGTGTGAAAATGTGATAAGACCAAATGACTGCACTAAGCACCAGGGCACCAAGGAGATCTGGAAGGTAGAAAGACAGAGCTCTCTGAGTTTGACTCATAGATTGGAATACGTACCTTTACCCATTAGAAATTTTTAAAACTTCTGTCTTACAAGTATTGACATTTTTAAAATGTAAAGTTTTGGCAGCAGAATACAGGCACAGTGGAAAAGGAGTCTGATCCCACCTGTCCTCCCTAATGCATTTGTACAGTGTCCCTTACAAATTTAATGTAAAAGTTTTGTTATTTTGGCAGTAAAGTTTTCTGGTACTACCCTTAAAAAGTATTTGCATTCATTTGTGATGGAACTTTGTTACTTTTTCAAATGGGGGATTAATTTGAGAACAGACTCTTCCTGCATCAGCTAATGTGAACATATGGACAGAGAGGTCAAAGGAAGGCAAAAACTATATTAGGAGACATTAAAATGTGCAGATTTGAATGTGTAGCTGGATGGAGGAGAGTTGGTGCAGGCTGTGAGGCAGGGCCCTGGCAAAGGCCCACAAATCCATTTGTTCATGGCACAGGCATTAATGGTTGAGCAGCTCTGAGCCAAAAAACATAAGAGAGCGCTTTAATCAAAACTCCCATGCATTACCTCCACAGACTGAGGCAAACATTTGCAGAGGGTGAGGAAAAGTCAGTTTGGTCTCTCAGGCTGAGGGCATGATGGGTGCGTAGCTCTAAAAACAACCTGGGTCCCTCTGCATGAACCACATGTCCAGAGGAAATAAGGAAAGTGGCATGTAGGTTTGAACACAGTGGTAGGATTACAGCTGTCAATAGACCACAGCGAGACTGATCTCGACAGAGCTGTGCCAGGGGTTAAAGACCAGGAAATCAGTTTGTCAGCAAACACACACACACACACACACACATTGACTTAATGCCTTGTGAGTGCAGGCTCTTGCAGATCTTCCTCTGGTGGCTGATGAGGTGTCTTAGCCGATTAATGCTGCATAGAACTTTGGAGGTCGTTTCCAGGGCTTTAATTAGACCAGGCACTAACTAAATCACACTTACACAATTTACTTTTCAGTTGAGTATCTTCAATTAGTCTCAGCTGAAGGCCAGGAAACCTGATTACAATGTTTACTCGAGGAGTAGTCCCAAATTTAAAGGTCAACAGGAATAATGAAGTATTATTTACGTACAGGAGATTCAGACAAAATGAAAAGTTATGCAGGCTCTCTGCGGTGGTTATGAGTGCAGCACCTGTTTGGGAGATTCATGCTAAGGGCAGACACGCCCAAATCAGATTAACAAGCCAAATTTAAGTAATTTGACCAACTCTACAGAGAGGTTGAACCCATTATAGCTGTGGTCCCTCCTCCATAAAACCTACAGGACACAGTTTTTAAAATGATTTTTAATTAATTGTCTATCAAATCTACTGACCCCCACATCTGTAAAAAGTTATTTTTTGTTGATTCATATGTCTCCCTCCAGAGCTTTGTTCAAATAATCTCAGATTTGTGTCTCATTACGTCGTGGAGCAGAGGTGAGTATATATAGCAGTACATGTCATACTGATGTCCACAGATAGTTATTCCTGACTCTGCAGTTCCCCTCAACTCTGTAGGAGAGTTTGAGCATCTTAACATTGTTTTGGTTTTCTGACCTGTACTTTTACTGCTTTTATTCAGCTTTATTGCTCTTGTTTTCAGCAAAACACAAACAGCAAACACCACCAACTAGCAGGGAAACACAGTGGGGTTTTTACTGTTGCAGCTAAACAGCCAGATATTTCCCTCTGGAGTTGGTAGAGACCAAACTAGACCCAAGAAAAAGTGAATATTGGACTTGGGATTTGCTGGTGAGAGGAAACACGACTATAAATGAATGATAATGTTGCTTTGTGTCCGCTGGATGTGTGCATGTTATCAGTTTGGTGAGGTGATAACATGTCACTGTTGCATTTACAGCTTGTTGTATTCAGAAAAACAATAAAGTTTTATCCTCTTTGTTTCATTAATTGCAATAGTTATTTCATTTCTTGTTAAATATCAAAAATATGTTTTAAAATAGAAAAAAAATTTTGTGGTGTCCAGCCAGTCTTTTTAATTATTTAGATAGTAGGATATAAAAAAATTATATCAAAGTAACAAAAGTCTGTTCTCTGGCCAATAAAGATGTCTTATAAAATCAAATATTTAACCTTATAAGCCTGATCAAGCGAGGGACATGAGGGTGCACACTGGAGGCATCCGGACTACAGCTTCACATCATTATGGTTTTCCAGAAATTTGGTGCTTTCAAAATGATGTCCTCCTTTTGATCAAGTATATGTCACGTTACAGAAGCTAAAGACGCCACTTCAGTGTGATTTTTCAACATTTGTTGCTGTTGAGAAACACAAAGAGCATAAGAGAGCTCTGACAGTGAATGGCAGTTAATAGAAATCTGGAAGGTGAAAAGAAAATCTCAACCAATTAGTGCAGGGTTTGCCTCCCTGCTGCTGTTGATGGGCTGTGTTAGTCAGCATAGCTAAGAGCGGGACGGTGAATGAAAGCTGCTGCCAAGCAACACATTGGATTAAACCATGCGGGTGATGAATTTGGCCAAAGTCTTTGCGGTGCCTTCCTCTCTCTGTCTGTCTCCGTCCCCACGCCCACTCACGAGAGTTCATCAAGTCCCATCAAAGCCTTATGTGCTCAGAGGGTACATGTTTTCTTTTCTGCTTTTGCCAGTTTATGAGCAGCCACAGTGTTTTTCCCATGGCTAATCCCTCTGCCTGTCCCTCCTCCCTACCTCCTTTGTCCTGTTTCTCCTCTTTAATCTGTGCTCCTTCGTCACAATGGCATAACACTCTAAGTATATGGCCGGTATTTTAATTGTTCAGTTAAAACCCACACTCTAGTTTAAGCTGTTGCTCTTCAGGAGAAAGCATTCATTATTTACAGTATACAGAGAAGAAGCTTGGGAGGAGACCAAGAGGAGAGAGCGCAGCAGTCGACAACACATTAATGTGATCACGAGGGCTGTTCCATCTTGTTGAGGAGCAATGTTTCATAATGCACCATCATGGGATGTTTTAATACAGCCCAAATGCATTTGGAACAGCTTGTGTGTTGCCAGGAGGCGTGTGGTCTGCCGACCTTTAAAGAACTTCCACATGGCTGAGAGTCGCAACATACTGTAGCTCTCTGGGCCAACATTTTGAAGCAGCAGGTGCAGATTGTATGAAGACATAAAGCAGCACCTTCATGTTAGCTGATGGACAGGTTCAGCTTGTGTGTACATACAGTGATTTCTTTGGGGTAATTCCCTAAATGTTTGATAAAGCTTGAAAAGATGTCAAAACAAATGCAGAAACGGGTGCCTGTATCACGAAACAAGTTTCATCTGCCACTCTTTGGGCTTCACTGATCTTAATATTGGCAATCCAGTGTCAAAACTGGTTACCATTTGGCTCTGTTAACTGGGTTTTCCAATCTAGCTATGAGCACATTCAGCTGCATGACAGGCTGATTTCTTAGTTACAAGTCAATCACACACTCATCATCTGTCAATCATCAGGTGGCTGACTGGTTTTGATCTGATACCACAGAGTAGGTCAGCCCTCCAGCAAGAGTTGTCACAGATCAAAATCACAAGGCCTAAAACCACAACACCAAAGATCAATTCAGTTTCTCTTCATTAAAAGGTCATATATAAGGCCCGTGCTAGGATCAGGAGCCAAGTCAGCAGACTGGCTGTGGTTGGGAACAGTCAGGCACAAATCTGCGCACACACACAAAGGCTGGGTAGCTTCAACTAAACCTTGTTGTCTTGTGAGGGGAACGTGCCAGAGTAAAAGGATGGCACACTAAAGCTCAAACTGTTGTGATGGCAGCTGTGCTATCTGAATTGGAGTCAACAAGGTCACAGCAAAGAAAACAATGCAAAATAGTGACAGGATGTCTTCTAACATTTTGCTTGGAAATTTTTATTTATTTATTTATTTATTTATTTGGTCCTTGTAGTCGAAGAACAAGCCGTGTACTTGTCCTGCACTTGTTTTCCAGCCGACTCTTGGAATTTCAGTAAAAGTCATCACTTTTTTGTCTGTGCTCAGTATCCTATGTTTGAACACTGACATCTCTTTCGCTAACAGATGGAAACCTGTGGGTCCATTAGGCTGAGAATCATGCTTCAGCAATTTCAGTCTAGCACAATGTATTGATTCTCTGGTGAAAAGAAAATTACAATCCAGACATCTAGTTTACAATTCTTAGGAGCTTGCCGGAAAAGCCATTTTATTTACGTGACAGTACCTTGCCAAGAACCTTTTCTCATTCACAGATATGTGTAGCTTGTGGGAAGATGATGGATGTGTTGCACATTCACCACCTGTGCTTCCACAAACAAGACAATGTTGAGCTGTCTCATATTAAAATCACATAAATTAAAACTCACAGTTACATTCTGTGGCATTTTCTTTCCC
>NW_018128233.1:98381-150424 GCF_001952655.1 Monopterus albus | reverse complement strand
AGGACCCTAACAGGTCTGAATCAACCTCATACCTTCACTCCTATACTTCTGCTGACCGTGACCTGGTAATAGGAGGTAATGGGGCAGAAACTAAGAGTCTGGCTGGTAGGTAGAAGTAACGGGGGGGTGCTTCAGATGCAGTCACAACACAGCGGTGCAGCTACCTTGTAAGGGGTTCAGTATGATTCAAACCAAAGAAAAAAGTGTTTAGAGCTGTTAAACTAAAAAATGGGACAAAAAACCTGCCATTGCCAAAAGGGAGAGATGTAAATGGTTGTGCACTTGTGGACAAGCACACCTTGAAGGATTGGCACTTATGGACTGGCATTTCACAGAGCAGGCAAATCCCAATTCTGACACTGGAAAGGTGCCTAATGACGCTTTCACACTTGTTCAGTCTAGTTGAATTGAATGCTGGTTCATTTTTCTCCTTGGTGTGGTTCGTTTGGGCAGGTGTGAACACAGCAGTCACACTCTGGTTTGGACCAAAACAATCACACAAGACTTGTTTCCTGCAGTTGGCAGTTGGTCTCGGTGCGGTTCCAAACAAACTCTGGGATAGCTAGTATGTGGTGTGAACGTGATACGACCTCGTTCTGGACCAAATACAAGGCTCTTCAGCTATTTCTAGCATACTGGTGCCTTAACAGTTCTCACTGTAAACCTATGCAGAACCAATATTTTAACAAAATCTTTTCCTACCAATTAAAACTGGTGTTGTTTTAGTCTCTGCTAGATTTTTAATGACAGATTGCACTTCCAGACGGTGAATCGCATAAAAAGTCTGCATGCCAAAACATCAGAATGTGTTCGGTAAGCAGCAGTCCTGTAAGACTTTGTTGATGAGCGACATCAGATTAAAACAGGAATACTCATTGCAGCTTAGAGGCTTGCCAAATAGATGCAAATAACAGCTCAGTACAAACTGATGTGCAGGTGCGCATCTCTGAACACACAGCTCACTGAACCTTGAAGTAGCCAAGCAACTGCAGCAGGAAACCATGCCACCTGTCAGCTAACAATAAGAGGAAGGAGCTACTGGACAATGAGCAGGTGATTACCAAAACAAGATGAAGAGGAAAGACAGAAGGAAAAGATTGTTTTGTAGCTCACAGCAGTTTGCTGATGGCAGGGTCTCAGTTTGGTTTAAACAATCCTGGAAACCATCAGCCCCGGTGCTGACAAGCTGCTGCCGATGGCGTTGTGGTTCAAATATTTTATCCCAGGTTTTGGAACTAATTGTACAACTATTTAATGTTACTCTGTTCCTCCTGAGAAAGTAGACTTTATTTGCAAGTCAAGCCAGCCGTTGGTGATATACTTTAGCATATCGTACAAAGTACAGTCATAAATAAACAGGATGAAACTGCTGTATGGTTAAAGTTCTACATATAGTATGTTTCTTTTTTCCATCACTCCTTTTTTTTCCTGTTTGATTTGAGCACTTGTTGAGCTTCAATACGCCCCAGTCCCCACAGGTGTAAATGTTGTCTGACTGTTACTTCTGTCCTTTAAAAGAGATCATATATGCTCTGAAGAAGACATCATGCTGAAACACATCGGTAGACCTATCGGAGATAAAATGACCATCATATGAATTTTTGGCTGAAGTACTGTCATTTCATACTGTAACCTGGAAAATCTGTTTGGGTATGTTAATTCCCCGGAGAAAAAACTACCACCATAGTGGGATGTGGTAGAGATTGGCTGAGTAGCAATCTGACTGAGGACAGCAGCTTGTTTGAGAATCCTATCTGCTACTGGAGCTCCTGCACGAGCTGCTGCTGTGACAGAGATAATCGTTTTGTCCTTCCTCCAGGCTTCCTGTCTGTTTCTGGTAAAGCAAACTGGCCCATTTATGAGACAGGAGGAAAGTGGTGCTGGGGGCTGATGGGGTGGAGGGATGTTTGAAAAGATTGGAGAGGTGGTGCTGAGATTCTGGCCTCGGGCACTGAACAATGTCATACTGCCATGATTCATGAGCTGGCAGGTGGGAGGCAGTATTTCATGCCTTGTTTTGTGGTATCAGCCTGTGTTGCTCATGCTCATGCATGTGTGCATCTGTGGTTGCCAACTCAGTGGTTTAGGTTACTACAGGATGTAGCAATTATGAACCAACATGTGTGTATCATCACGGCTCGCGTCTTGGCCTGTCAGTCTCACGTCTCTGTGGTTGCAATAGTTAACATAATAAATAAGTCCAGGAGAAACTGATTTACAGTGGTTCCGTGTGGGAAAGGCGCACCAAAACAACTTGCTGGAACAGCGCTGGAATAATTAGACGTTTGATGAAGACTGAGTCTGATAAACAGACATTCTGTGGGCAAAATTAGCAACAAAGCCAAAGCAGTTGCTTCATCAATAACATAAAAAAACAGTTGCAAGAAAAGTTCTGAACAAAGTTAGCACCTTATTATTCACTTTGTAGTTTTCAAGACACTGACCGGTGTGTCACCACCTAAGGCAGTCATCCCTATCCATCATCTCTATATTGCACTTTAACAGCATACAATCAATTTGTCAGCTGTTAGTTTCCCAGCAGCTGTAACCTTCAGTCGTCTTCTTCGACACTGACACAAGTTGTACTGGGTATGTGTTGTGTGTCACAACTTAACTCCAGGGCTGTGACACACAGTGTAATGCTGCTCAGTGGCCAGCATACAGCATACCTGTGGTGTTGCGTCTTGCTGAAAAGTACAGGGTGGTGCAGCGTCTCCAAAACAAGCTGGAGTCCAAAACTGAGGCCAACTCTGGCACCAAGGTTTGGATTTGTAGTACAGCATGTGGAAGTGCTTTTGGCTTGGAGGAAATCTAGCAATAAAAACCTGGAAACGAAATGAATGGTGGCAAAAGCAACCTCTGCACAAGGATAAAGAAACTGAAATAAAGCACATTACTCATAATCTTTGCCAGTAACCATATGATGAAAAACAACAAGATACAGAATTATGATGAATGCAGTCAAAAGGCAAAAGCGGCTGCTAACTCGTAACAAACTGCATGCATACAATCCTTAAATTTAGTTTCATTCCAGGGAGCAGAGCAGATTAAATTACTGCTGCTGCCAAATTAAATTTCCTCTGAGATTCTTCTTTCCTCTCATCATTTTTTCCTCTGGTGAGAAAATTTCATAGTGTCTCAATTTTATACAAATATTTAATATGTCAAACATTCTGACCTTTAAGGCAGATCCCTCTCTCTGGCTTCACCTCTCCCCTGCAACACAGCCAACACGCTGGACTATGAAAGGCTTTCAGCAGCCATTTGGGGTTATCATCAAGACCATCCACCAGTCTCAAGGCTAATATCTATGTCTCAAGGGTGTGTGGATAACCATCATTTTCCTCCCTCTAAACCCTCCTGCTGGTCCCCAGAGTAGAGGCTCAGCTGTCTCCTAAAGCCTGTTTTTACTTCGCCCCTTTGCTGCTGTCACAACATTTTCATTACATTGCAGCTTAAGTCCTTAATGACCCTCTTCTAAGACTAAACACGGGGTCAAACAGGGTGTTGCCTGGACAAAAAGCAGGACAGGCGACCAGGATCTTGTTCATATCACCTTCTTAATGCTGCTATACCTGTAATGAAATGAGCTTGATACTGAGATCTACCAAGCTGTATAGAAAATATATGATGTCTGTTTTAAAGCAATACGATTTCTCAAAACTTTCTTCTAATTTTATTTTGGTTTTTGCAAATGAAAGGCTTCCTCCCTCTTTAACATCAGTTATAAACAACTTCTCTTGTTCTGCATGCTGTTCTGCTTTAAAGCTCTGTAAAACTATGAATAAAATGAGCTCTAACGACAGTCAAAGCCCATGAATGATGACTCTGGAGACACTCCAGGTGCCACTCTTCCCAGTTACCACTCCAGGTAAAAGCTACTGGACCCGAACAGAGGTTCCCTCCAGAAAAAAGGTGGCATAAAATTGCTATTTTTGAATTCACAGGTGATGAAGAAACAAAAGTCACAAAGTTTCTGTTGATGTGTGATATTAGTCTGTCCATACAGGATGTCACAGATTTGATTCATTTGTTATTTGTGTACCCTGCAATGACTGAATTTGCAGCAGCTTTTCCCAAAACCAAATTAAAATTGTTTACTGTTTTTGTTGTTTTGAAATAAAAATGCAATAATATTAAAATTGAAAATCAGCTGTCAAAATGTTTAAAGTACAGTAAAATCCAGTCCAAGACCAGTTTTGGTTATTGTACATGTTGGAACTGCGGAAGCCTCATTGGAGCGATATGTTGCTCTGGGACGGTGTTGCCTAAAAAAGACGAGCTGAATGGCTAAGGGCCCTCCACCAGCTTCAGGCTGGTTGTGGAGAATGAGACTTGATTTTCTTATCTGGCAAGTATTTCTCTATGGGATAGTTTTTATGTGAAAAGCTGTGGTGAATAGCATTCTTCCAGTCTGAACATTTGTGCAGAAAAATCATAAATGCAAGCTGTCTCCGGTGTTATGAGGACTGGCTGAATTTGTGTTTATTCATGAATTCCTGCAGAGAGCCTTATGACAGCTCAGACTTCAGAGTGAAAGTTGTGTGGACAAATCCAGTTAAGAAGCAATGTTAAGGTTTCAAATTTTATTATTCTTTAGAGGTTATAAAAACTATTGAACTAAGATGTTTTGTTGCCTTTCAGATCATAATTGATAAGAACAGGGTGACTGGGACATTTACCAATTGGATCAACCTTAATTAGGAGTTTAGTAATTATCCATGTAAACATTAGATGTATGCACACATTGCTCCTGTCTTGCTGTGGTGGGGAGGCGTTTGGATTGTGCTGTCTAACCCGCTCTCCAGTGGTGTCAGTTTATTTCTTGGGTCTAGTCTATAAGGCTGAGGGCCGTGCTGTCGCCAGCTCTGTGGTGCTGACTTCAGCAGAGAGATGAACTAACTAGGCTCAGAGATGGGTGTGACGTTTGTATGTGTTTTCTTGGTTTTTCAGTCCAAAGGTCCAAATAAAATTACTGAAGTGTGAAGGACCAGTGTAGGGCCAGGGCTTATTTCACATCCCACAGGCTTCTGAGTCCGTTTAAAGTGTTTATGCAGATGGAGAACGTGAATGGGTGTGAGCTGATGGAGAGACATGAAGTTTGGACAGAGAAAAAGATGCATGGAAAATGTTATCATTAATGTGGATTCCTATCATCACTCCTCCCTTTGGGGAAAGTAACACTGTGGGAAGTAAAGCAGAAAAATAATTTTTGACAGTTTTTGATCACTCAAAAGGAGACTCCAGGATTTTGTTCTTTCTGGCGCTGCAACACGATTCCCATGACAAATCTGCAAAGGAAAGTGAACAATAAAGCATTTCACTATGTTGTGGTCAAAACACCAAGCTTTAGACATTCAGTTATAGTTGTTAGGTGTCTGTGTGCCATCTTTGGCCAAGCTCAAGGCTTGAAATATAAAACTTTGTCTTGTGGTCTGGGGTTTGAAGATGAGATAAACCAAAGCCTGCATCATAGCCCACAAAAAAGGCTTCACATCTGCCACTGATCTGCCAGTCAGCTTGACTTCTTCTCTCGTCTTCTACAGGGTGAACATGAGCAACAAGACATAAAATGTTCTCAACATTTGCAAGCAAGGTAAATACCAAAATAGGACTTAACATGGACTGTGGTAGGTGTTTCTATTAGCATCACTGCAGCACTGTGGTGACATTAGTGTCATCATTTAAACAACTTTCAAATCACTTCAGAACTGCTTACAGTGTTCCATTTATAGAGATCTTCATGGCAAATAGGGTTTTAAAACTGCAAACTGCAGAGTTCTAGTGTTTTCTTTATTGCACTTCAAATATAGTTCCTTGGAGATTTATTGCAATGCCCTTGAGCATTTCCTAATGTAGATAAGAATTCTTCACTGACATAAGAAAGATAAGAAATACCTTAGGGCACCTGCTCCCGGGGAAATACCACTCCGCTGTGTGTAGGTTTTGAATAGCCTTTCGTACCTGCTCCCTTCTCCCATTCTCAGCCACAGTTAGCTCATCTTTCAGTATGCAAGTCCTTCTTGGCCTTCTGGCCAAGGCAGCAGATGTTACATTGGCCTGTTCATGCAGACATGCTTGATCCAAGATGATTGGCCGTAATTATAGGCTGTAAGCTGATAGTGGGGTATAGGCACCCTATTGAGATGTCAGTCCCCCAGTGTTTATGAATGCACTGTCACAGGTACAGCTTCAACAGCAGGAGCTGATAGAGGGAAGGGAGGTGGCTATGATTTTAATAGGAACACCTGGAGAAGTGGACTTAGATAAACAGTGAAAAGGGTTGTAAGAGTGAGTGTGTGTTAGATGGGGACGCTGTTAAAGCTGGTTTTGGGAATTTGTCTGCTAAATGTAAAGCTATATCCTGGAGCTAGTTAACTTAAATTTGCCTACAGTATCAGCACCTCTAAAACTCACTAATTAACACACTCTGTAGTGTTTGTTTATTCAGTGAAGCCTCATAAAGTCACAGTTAGTTGTTTCTACACTTAAGTTTTGTGAGTGAGCTTTAGGCTTTGTCGTTTTCCCTCTGTGTTTATGATAATGTCAGCTTTTCTTTTAGCTGCTTCTTTAATGATCTCTTCTACTGTGAAGGTTTCACTTGAATAAAGTATTTTTTAAATTGTGAGTTGGTCTTAAGTCTGATGCATCCCCACATGAAATGTCAATAAATGAGCTTTGATCCCAGCAAAAAAAGTTTGAAATCAATCAAGTATATGCCTTCAAGTCATCAAATGAATCACTGGGTTGTTGCACTGTCCCTTTAGACTCTGACAAAACAAATTAAAGCAAATGACTGAAGCAACTTTGTCAGTGTGGGAGAAACTAGGGAGAAAGAGGATGAGAGAGAAACAGGAGAGAAGAGGAGAAAATCACAGAGAGAGGGCTGTGTGTTGGGAGGCACCTAATTGTCCACTGCAGCATGTAATGACAAGCTTACTTCACATCATTCATTCATTATTAAGCGCTATTTCTGTCCTGATGCAGTAGGCAAACAGATTCTTCCTCAGGATGGCACTGAATTAGGTGGTAGGTAGGTAGGTAGGCAGCACTTTATTGATATTGGGAAACACTGGTCTGTCCTTTAACTAAACAGAAAAAACAAGGACAATACAAAAGTGTATCAGTAAACTGTAAGATGTGGTGTAGCTAAAGTGAAATGAGAAGTAGCTGTCTGTCTTTAAATATTGAACACCGTACTGAAACAATGTTGTGCCAAGATTAGACTGTACAATGTATACTCTTAAAACAAGGTTTCTATAGACTTAAATATTAATTTACCATATACACTTCTGTAATAATATTAATAGTATACATTTTTGATTTTTATTTTATTTGTATTGGATGAAGAAATGTCACTCCTGTCTTTATTTACTTGTTCATATTACAAAGTAAACTTTGAATGTATTTTAACTCTTTCTAATGGCATTTTACCTTTGAGAACACTGCCCCCTATCTTCAAAAACTATATAGCACCTTTACCTACCCCAGTGGTCAACCCTCAAACAACTCTTATGGTGCAGAGACAATTTGATGGATGATAGAAGGGAGAATGAAGCTTAAGTGAAACTTTTAATTAAAACCCACTGCTTCATTTCGTATGCACTGCACACTCATCAGCTATTAGTGTGAATCAGTGAAACATTTAAATTGCCTTGAATGGTGTCAGCTAGGTCAGACTGTGGCAGAGAGAGAATCGAGACATAGGCAAATGCAGAGAGAGAGAGAGAAGGAGAGAGACATCTGTGAGGATGAGAACTGACTCATCTCCATCTTCCTAATAGCTCTACTGGATAAAATATGCTTTAGATGATTACCTCTTTATCACCATTCTCTGTATTTATCCACCCCACTCTCTCTTTCTACAGCTCTTAGCTCCTGTCCCTCTCACTCTCTCACTCATCCTCTCTGTACTCAGGAAAATAAGCCTCATTCTCAGTGATGCTGTTCAGTTTTCAAAAGGCCTGAAGAGATTAACACTTTGAACTGGTGATTTCATTTGAACCTCATCACCTTAACTTTTAAAGGTAAAGCATGACACAAAAGTTTACTCTAAAGTGAAAGCAGAACTTGCACTAATTGTGTGATTCAAATTCACATTTATGACTAAAATCTTAAAACTTACCCCCGTTCAACAAGATGTAGTTCATCCCATTTGTGTGGACATTAAACCTGCTGCCACCCTAGTAAATCTAGGCTAGAATAATTGTATGCACAGCCATAAAGTATCAGTGGAATACATGCTAGATACCAAAAAACATAATAGAAAAGTATCCACAAACTTGAATCCATGCTTTTATTAGCAGGCTGGACATCGTCCAGCAAAAATGGTTTTTGCAATAATTTCCTGAGAATCCAGTGGGCAGGTCCTTTTTGTAAACACTGTGTAAAATCCTTGTAAAATTTTAGTTTTTAGCTGGACACAGCAATAGTTACAGCGTGTAACTCCTCCTCATTTTTTTTACATTTCTCTTTGTGTAAATATTAAACAAACCAGATACAGTGTGTGAGTGTTAGCAGTGTCATTAGATGTATTGTTGAACTGTGGAGAGAGCCACACAGTGATTTCCCCCATTTTCATTCTTTATCTAAGCTAAGCTAATTTACCAGCTCCTTACTTAACACACAGACATGAAAGTGGTATCCATCTTCAAGTCTAACTCACAACAAGAATGTATTTCACTTATTCCTGTAGCAAACACCATTTTCCAGACATTGCCAGCACAATGGCTGCAGCTAGTCCAAGCACGGTGGTATCAACAGCAGAACACAGCTTTTACTAACTAAAAAGCTGTAAACATTAGTAGACAAGGAAAAATCTAAGATGACATTAAACCTGCTGCCACACTAGTAAAACTATAAACGTACTAACAAATTGCCTTCCCATTCAGTTTATTAGAAAAACCAGTGAAAGAACCTTACTACTACTACTACCACTACTACTGTAAAGTCCTCTGCAGCTGAGCAGTGCTATGGTGGCCTGAGAGCCCACTGCATGCACAGATCAGAGACAGATAGACTGTTTTCCCAGCTGTCTCAGGCACGCCAGGCATGAGAAAACGACAGAGGAGTGATGGATCCATAGGGCTGAGGATTAGCATGCAGAAGACATCCTGGTGTTGAGCAGGAGCGGATTTAAAATCACTTTGCTGATAATAATGCTACTCTGAAGTTGGCAGACTGGCAAGGAGGACTTGCAGGATGAGAACCTTTGAGGAAGAAAGAGTTGAAGAAAAAGCATGCGCTGCTGGAGAAAAGAAAACATAACTTCATCCCTACTCTCTTTGAAATAGGAAGCACCTGCTCTCTCTTAAAACAACTTGTCTGGCTTTTTATTATTTTGCTACTCACCACTAAAACATTGCTTCATGTGCTGCCCAGAGGAATTTCTGAATGTTTTTTTTTTATATTCCCCATGTTGAAACTTTACTTTAAAGCATATTATTTTGTTGTTAAGACATGTGAAATGTCCCATCATACAGTGTATTTTGTGCATATGGGGAGATTCTTGGGTATTTTATTTGATTGGCATTTGGGGAAGCAAGTGGAGGGAAATAAAAACTATTACCGATATATAGTAAATGAGAATTTCTTTATCATTAAACTGTAAACATCTTTATTTCTGTTACAGTCAAATCCATGTTGCAAAGTAGAGAAAGACTGAATTGAATTGAGAAGTATTGTGAGATTATGAAAGTAAAATAACCAGGAATCAACTATATTCAAACTGCATTAACAATGTGACTTCAATCTTTTTTCCAACTTAAACTTTTGTTGACAACCTGAGATTCATTTTATTATTTCAAAGAACTTTTTCTGTAACTTTCTCTATGTTTCACACAAAGTTCAGCAATCCTCTCAAAGCTTGTTTTCAAAGCACTCAGCTGTGGGTGTCTAGACATCTCTGTCAGCAATGACATGGAGGCTGTCACCAAGAAATATGTTCATTCATTGCATTCATCTCAGCAGGCATCAAAAGCCCCCGACAGTAGCCTCCGTCACGCCACAGGTGGAGGATATGCTGTGAAATGGCACCATTGTCATCTCTACGTACCATCTGCCTCACTTTCCAGAGCCCCCCACCCCCTCACTGCCACTTGTTGTCGTCACAGAACAGTCACAATGGACTGTCACCTTGTAATGAACCCTAAGGGTGCAAGGCACTGATTTAAAGTCCCATTACCGTCACAATGCTGAGGGACTGTAGGAATGATGACTGAGATGCGGTGGCTTGCTGGCTCTGTGCACAGATGGTGCTTTTTCACACAGTAAATGATTCTGAGTAAACACTGTGTGCTGTGACCACTGGACAGTAAAGGTGAAAGGGTGCACAGCAACAGATTGGTGTTGTTTCTTTTCTCATTTGGCTCTTTCTGGTCAGTAAACTCCTTCCAGGAATCTGTCCTGATGACTTATTTCTGAAAAAGGACATAAAGCTGCAATATTCTGCATCACCGGAGCAGAAAATGAAAACAGACATTAAAAATAATACATTAAAGAGCATCTTTAAAAAATGCAAGTATGTTGTCAACATGCACAAACCCTTTATAGTGCTGAAAAAAAGAACATGGCTTCTGTTCTGGCTGATTGTGTTGACTCTTGTTGCCCAAGCTGCCCCGTGTCTTCGCTCTCTCCATGTGAGCTGTGTTTGAAAAGGCAGCGAGCAGCATGAGGCTGGAGTGACTGTGTCTGCTCATGTCACATGGCTCTTTTCATCTCTCCAAGCTGCCATTATGGCAGGTCAGGGGGTGAAGGGCAACGCAGTGGCAAAGCATGCTGGGATACATGGACTGTGAGTCACTCTCCCGCCGGCGCTCGAAACCCTTGAGGGTTGACGTGACTTGTTGCTAGGGTACACTGGCAGCTGCTTCAGGACTGCTTGGTAGCCAACCTATGGGGCATTAGTTCTGGTTAGACCCCTGTAGGATGTTATTCAGCACCTGCATTTTAATTCTTCATCTGTATTCAAATGGAGGATTGTGTTGGCTAAACTGTCTATGAAGAATGTCTCTAACATAGTAATCTTTAGAAGAGAAAACATTTCAAACTTAAATTCCGCATACTGTATTTCTAAGTATTTCTGCTTTGCATGTGTTTTAACAGACTCAGACACAGTTTTCTATCATTTGAGGTTTATGCTCTTTTAATTATGTCATTGCATTGCATCCTCTTTTTCTGGGATGATTTAATGGCACTCGACTGTAGAATTAACAGCACCAACTGTTTATCTTGTTACACTCAATTCCTAATGCTGCCATAGCAGTAGTGGATGAAAATGTGCATGAATTTGCATTTTCTTTTGCCAGTCTTCTGGAAATTTGGCTAAGAATTTCCATCTAAAAGTGATTAATGACACAGCAAGTGTTGAAATTACATGCATAAAATATTGGGTGAAAAAAATACTTTCTGAGTGGAATACTCTGAACAGCCTAGCAATGCCAGCTCAAGCCACTGTATGTCATGGAAAACACCTACTAAGAGACTTAGATTCTTTTAAAAAAAATACAGTATCTTAAAACATGGTTATATCCTCTGAAACTGAAAAGCTATGCACAACTGCTGTAGTGTCATTATAGTTTACATTTCCTCACACACGTTTGAGGAGAACTCAGATTTCAGTGCAACTAAAACTTGTGGATTTCATCCCTTCTCTGTGATGGATGTGGATTTTGGAACAAAAACAGTCAAGGATTACAGATGCTGAGCTTGTCACATCATTCACCCTCCAGATGAAGAAACATTTGGATTAAACATAATCTCATGTCTCATTCCTGTTAAACTTTTGTAAGAATCAGTGAAATAACATGTGACAGTGTTTTGGGAAAGATGGCAAAGGTGTTGCATTACAGACATAGTCTATTTCAGACAGTGTCAACACAAATTTATCTTTACGGTTGATAAGTCTAATTGTCATGGTTGTTTTTGTTTTTTCCTCTCTCCCTTCATTTACAAAATGTTGTTCCCTCTTTTGAATAAATTAGACATGTCTTCTGCTTATAAATTTTGTGAACATCCATTTGCTCCATTAATGTTCCCTCTGTGTTTGAGAGAAATTCAAATTCGGCTAGAATTAAATCAAATGACACCTAAACAAGTTGTTTTTCACAACACTTAGGTATGTCTTTACCATCACACTTGTGATTTGTGCCAAACAAAAATTAACAAGTTAAGGATGCTTGTGGCCACTGGTGTGACCTTTATTCAGACATAGTGATAATCTCTGGATAGCAGCATGTGCTGAGTACACACTGGGAACAGGGCTATGAAAAGAATGCTCTGTCCTCCACTACTCTAGCCAGCTCATCAGGCATGCGGTCCCACGTGGCATGGAGGCAATATGAAACACATAAACCCTTCTGATATTAATGACTCTGTCGAGCTGAAAGCCTCTTATGCTATTTGGAGATAGGTGCTAAATGTCCCTGAGTAGCAAGAACACAACATTATATGTATTCATATAAGTATCCTCTCATCTCAAGACTGCTTGTCCTTGAGTTCCCATGAAAATAATAAGAGGGAGGCCTCTTGTAACTCAATACCCAGATACTGCCTGCAGTGGTGGCGCCAAGAGATGAAATGAAATCAGAACAAGGTGATTACAATGATGCCACTTATAGTTGAGTTGGCGACTTAAGGATGCACTCCCCTCATGTTTCAACTGGCCCTCCAGTGTCAGCCATCCACCTTGGCAATCCTTGACATTATTATAATGCTGGCAATAATAGTAACTAAAAAAAACTGTTATGAAGTGCTTCAGATAAGGCAATCACAACAATTATGACAGATTAAAATGAAATTACAACATCAGCCTACAAACACCTCAAAAGCTCTCTAATTAAAATGTATGTATCTCAGTTGATTAATCTGGATAAAAACCAAAGTGTAAAAGTGGGTTTATGTTCCAAGCTATTTCAGGACCAATACAAGTTACATGTCAAAGGCGTTAATTGATGAGCATTCCCCCAACGTGTCAATTACTGAGTTTCTCCTGTTTCCAGCAGCACATATGATAGTGGCTTCACACTGCCTTACAAAACTGCGCGCTTAAGTGGTATCATTCCTCTCATCTAATTTTTGGCAGGACTTTAAAAAAAACAACCGAAATTTCACACTTTATCTTTAATTCTACTTTAGTGGTCGCATTTCTAATACAGTGTACGTTACTGTTCTGAAATGCATTTCAGTAAGAAATGTGAATTTCTAAATGCAGACAAGCTCAATATTCTTGTGCATAGTGGTCTTGCATTGTCTGTGAAGCTATTGATACAGTATCTTCTACAAATCCTTGAACTTGACATGATATATTTCTCCCATTTCTATTGGTCAGGCAGGTGTCCATCTTCTGTATTAGCCAATCGGTGACGGTTACCTTACCAGGTTCCTGGATGGGTGGGATGAAAACGAACGAGAGCCAAAGGTAACAGTAAAGCCCACTAACAGCTAGTACAGGTTTAAGTTCGATAAAGTTCATTAAGCACTGTTTGTTAATTCATTTACAAGCCAGGCGCTTTATATTGTTTTGTAACCTCGTTAACAGGAGAATAAATCTCGGTAATTTCACTCAGTTGGCGAACTATATCCTCCACTGCTAATTAGCTGTGTTCTTCGCTAGCTTGGATAAGAACTAACTGAACGCGTTGAAATTTAGTTATCACCGAAACTCTGAGTGAGTATGGCCACTAGTTGCAAAGGTGGATCGCATAGACATCTCTTGTGAAAAGCAGCAGAGCTTAATAAGCTTTTATGGATTTTTGCTGCAGTTGGGGTGCTCTGGACCTGTCGCTGCATACGGGAGGAAACAGCTTGATGTAGAAGAAGAAGTAAATCAACACCCGGATGTGATTGGACACAGCCGGATGGAGGAATTGCAAAACTGTTATGACAGTGAGTAATTTCGGATGAGCCTCAGTGATACACTAGTACCATATGCGAGTTACAACAACCTCCAAGTACAGAAGCTTAAACTTTATTTTGTTTTTAGTCTTTCATCACAAGTTGACATTTAAAGGTGCAAGCCACTTGTTTGGTAATACACCTTTTAACTGATAGTCAACCATGCTAAGTATTAATAATTTAATTATTGTCAAGTTATACAATACAGTGGTCGTTTTCCACAAAAAACGTAGTAAATTATGCATTTAAAGAACAGATTAGGTCGACTTAAAGGTGGAATTTCCATGGAATTAAAATGAAATAATGTCTTAAGGTAAAATTGTGGAGCTTCCACTACTGTGTTCACAATTAGCCAAAGAATAATTTAAACAATACTGCACCACTTCCATGCATGTATTACACATGCAATAGCTCAGTCTGAACATGTTTGGAAATTTCTAATAATTAAAACGAAGCTTCTGTTGAAGATGGTAGTTTGACATTAGTGTTGGCCTCAGATAGCTATACCAGACAGCTGTCAGACAACTTTATGCTGCAGGGCACATCAGCACCACTTGATACTGAGTACTGAAAGCTACGCAGCCGCTTGGTTTCTCTGTCACGGGCTAGAAGGTGTTTATTTTATTTTTTGCGCATCCTTAAGAATCCTCAGCAAGCAAGTTTTACAATACTTAGATACATAGCTTGATATCTGGTCTTTGGTGAATCTGTAGCTCTGGGAGTGTGTTGTGTTGAGCACATAATGCACATACTGTATTGTGCGCCCACTGGACAGATTTATGACTTACTATGTATTGCTATTCTACTGGCAATTTGTTCCCTTCATCAAACCCACCCAAAAGTTTCAAAAGATGATACTGACTGACATTATTGGCTTCCTTGATGCAAAGGATCTGTCCCTCTGCCCAAGGACCTAAAGCTTCACACAGGCTGAATTTGCATTTACCTAGTTTTTATTTGCCACATTTCCCATACTAGTCTTCTTTCTCAGGGGATGGGGAATCAGAGCACTTAAACTGTTCCTACAGGTTGACAAGCTCACCATTGTCATATGGAAAAGCTGTGGTGGAAGACATGGGTAGACATGGTTGGGTGAGGCCCCTAATCAGCTTTTGAGACGGGCCAAGAGACTGTCATCTCTGGGGGGTCCCAAATATCCTTTAACACCCAGATCTTTCACACCCCCCTGCCACTGTCTTTTATAGGGGCTGAGAGGCAGCTCATACACTGGATCTGTGCCGAAGAGACCAGTTATCAGCCCCTCCTGCCGCACTTCAATAACAATGTCAGTGTCAGGTTCCCCCTCAGCAGCACACTGTTGGGGGCAATCACAGGCCACTCTTCAACATTAGGGCAGACTGGCCTGAATTTAACCCTCGCCTGTCCTTCTCTCAAGAGCCTCTAACTGACTGGAATCTCACAGCCAGTGTCTAGTTTCTCTGCTAGTTAACTCCTCTGAACTGTGAGGATGGATGGATGGAAGGGTAGCTTAGCCTCTATCTCCAGGGACAGGTAGCACTGGAGCTGGATGGGCCCAGGAGATCCTTGATTTCATTACATAGGAGTTGGTCTTTGTTGTCTTACTGCTCCCGTTTTTTCCTGTGTGGAAATTCCCCTCAAACAGTGAAGGAATTCTGTACTGTAATACTGCTTATTTGAGAGAAAATGCCAACTAATTCGCAGAATGTTGAGCAGGCTCATATCTATAAGCTCATCTGACAAACACCATCACCTTACTGCAGTGGAGGCTAATGGAATTTCATATGCAGTTAAAAAAAATACACTTAAAAACTCAACAGTACCACTTTTAGGTCTTTTTAAGCTGTTAAATGTCTTAGTTTTATCAGTCATTAGTGTTTTGCTGATGATTGTTTTGTTGATTTTGGCCAAAGACCAAATTTTGAGGATTTTTCCCATCATAAATAAATTGAGTTGTTTTAGCTAGGGAAGTGTTATTTTCACAAGTGGTTTCACATTTATATATATATATATATTACCCCCCGTGTTTTCTACTTTGTCCTCTTAAAAATATACATTTATAGTGACAAGTTCTGTGGTTAAGGAATATTATTACCAAGCATATATTTTTCAAATCCGTATTAGTAAAATAAGAAGTAAAAGCACCTCAAAGATGAATCAACAGCAACATTTACATGCACAGTATTTCCCAAACCACTGCCACTCCTATGCTGGATAATCACAGTAACATGCTTTGATAGATAATATTTCTCTGGTAGAAAGTAGTTCTAATAATAACTGTTGATACCTTGCTCCGTGGATTATTACAGTGATTTTGGGATGTGACACTGTAGTTTTATTGCTTTCAGTGTGACTGACAAAGTTCTATTCACTTCCCTTGAATCAGGGTGGTGGTACAAAACTCAGAGGTGGTTATCTCAGAACCTGGCCAAATAAAACCAAACCTGTCACATGGATAAAAATCACTGGAGGAGAGTGTGACGTATTAGTTTTTCTAATTTGGATAACCCAACCTTTAAAATTACTGTATATGTTTTGAAGTGAACTAAGGAGATGTTGCCGCTTGGAGCACATTGGCCCTGATTTACAGAATTAGTTCAAACTGGGTCAGACTGGGGAGAATGTCAAGGAAGTCATTATTGCCTCCCATTACCCAGAGCGCCGCCATAGTTTATCATCAGCTCTCTACACTGCCAGTATGTCTTGTTGTCCACCAACCACAATATTCTCCATTAGTTTCAAGCCCACTGCTCCACATTGTCAGGAGACTTGTTGCTTTTCTTTCCAAAGATTAGTCATGTACCTGTTTTCCAGCAAAAAGATGAAATGAGAGGAGGAATTACCAGAGAATTATTTTGGGATGCTGTACTCTGAAAATCTTTACTCCTGACATTTTAAAACACAAGCCAGTGTTAAATTATGGGTGACAAAAATAAACACAATGGTAAACCCATGCTGGTTGCAGTGTTTGAATTGGACTTGAGTATCCTTCGTGAGAGTGAAATCTTTAAGCAGCTCTGACAAATCCCACCTCTGGCCCACCACAGATGGCATAGCAATCCACCCAGGCAGTGAATAAAGGAGTAGGTGTTGAGCCCTAATATCCCATGTCATTCTGAGGTGACAGTGACAGCCAAGTCAAACAGCAAAACTACACTCAGCCTTAGCCACACGGTTATATCCACCACTGAGAATGGCAAGCAACGTCTTTTCTCCTGTGCAGTTACAAATTATTACAAGGTTTTAGTTTTAATCATCAGATTACTGCTCAGTTACTGTAACAACACCCATTTATACCCACTTTAACCCAAACAGCTGCTTTCCTTCTGTCACATTATATAAATCAGAACAAGAAGATAATTGAAAAGAAACTGATGCTCTCCTTGGGCTGTGTTCAGTGACTTCTGCACAATCAGAAAATTCATCTGTTCTCTGTGGGCCTCTAATCCACTTGGCTTTGGTCCTCTAACCAACCCGCAGTCACACTCAATTCATGTTATTCTAGCATTTCTCTGTGCTGAAAGCAGCACACCTTCACAATTAAATAAAATATTTAATTTTCCTTTCCAATTTAACCTTCTTTTCAAAGTGGGCTCTCATCTTCATACAGTACGTACAGAAGAGGAATAATTCATAACTCATTTACAGCCTCTGTCATAAAATCAGGATGACTCTAAATTTATGACAAACCGTTAGTCTTATTAGGCTTGTAAAAGAAGGCATTAGCCCAAACCAGGCATTAGTAAAATTCACTTTACCTCGGGGCAGGCTGCGGTGAGAACTCTCCAAGGTGATGGCAGGATGCCCAATTTTATAGCTAGTAGGAAATGTTCAAAATTAATAAATGTGACTAATTGTATGAGCTCTACAGGGGAAATGGAAGGTAGGAAGCACAGCAGAGGTTGAAATTTAGTATAAAACAAGCATCATGGCTTTTAAATCTGATGTTGATGTTGGGAAATATAGACAGCTGATTGCGTGCGAGGGAAGACGAACAGGAACTCATCATCATGCATCAAATTAAACTCAAACCTCTTCCATCTGTGAGATAATGATGCAAGACAAAATAAAATAAACAAACTGAAGGAGCGCGGATCCCCCACTTAAATGCCCCATGTGGATCCTGATTCTACACGGCAGCTTTAGTTAATCTGACTGTTCTAGGGTGTGTCAAATCCCACACTGAGGGCCCTTGAGGAGCGAAGAGCACCAGCCTCGGTTTCTTTAATTTTCACTTGATATGATACGGTTCTCACATGGCCAGATATCTTTGCAGCCTCTGTCAGACAGCTGGGCCAAGCAAGGGCCATCTAGAGGAGAGAACAGGTGGGAGGAGGCCACCTCATTGGAAGACATTTGAACCAGTAGCTGTCTGTGGGGTTGAGAGGATTTATTCAGATGTTGGCAGCACAGAGAGCGAACTTGGGAGAATGCAGTTCTAGAACTGAGGAGTCGATTCTCTGCTTTACACTTGAGGTTAGAATCTCTGGAGGCAGTCCTTTGCTAGTGCAACACATTTGCTGTAACATCTTTATAAGGTGTCAGTGTTGTGTTTAGACCCTGTTCTACAACTACCATTTGGCAGAAAATAATATTTAACACAGCTGTGACTGAAAGTAAGCACAAAATTTAGTCCCCTGAAAACTGTTGTAGCTGTTTAATGGAGTATATGGCATTGTTGGTTCATTTTAGGGTTGGTTTGCCAGCTGAACGACCTGTTGGTGCTGGTTTTAGTCTGAGTTTGCTTTGGATTTAGCTTGTGTTCAGGTTAGAGATGTCATACAAATATAAGAAGATGATTTGTGTTTCATGTTTCCAAATGGCACAAATGAAATGACAAACCACATACTGTACCATCCAGTTTTCAGTGATTACCAGTAGAGAGGCTCCAGTAGTAGCTAATTGTTTCACAACTGCTACTCAATTGAAAATTGAATTTTTTTTCCATTTTTCTACAACAAAGAAACAAGTGTCATCATGACCCACAGTAATAAGGGACAGAGACCTGAAAATTATATCACCATACCTGACTTTTGCTTTAAAGCTAAATGTCCTGTAGCATTAGGCCTGAACCCTCAGGAGACATGCTAATAGCTGGATATTACACTTGAACAAAAGCAGCTTATTGGTGTGCTTTGTGTCATACATCTGTCTAACCTGCCAGGACATTGAATTCATGATAACTGCAGTTAACAAGTGTAGTATTTCCTCCCTTTAAGTGAATGTTGTCCCCTCATAGTCACTATTTTGTGAGAAATATTCTTTAATCCTTAGCCCCCAAGTGTGCAAACACCATTAAGGAATATGAATTCCATCCCACTCATGCCATCTTCAAATCCACTAAGAATTAAATTAACATCTGTCGTTGTTTTACTTCAATTTGCTTGTGACAAAAAATTGTTCTTAAAATTCCGCAGAGCCTGCTTTTAACATAAAGGATGTACATACTTAGCTGAGGAAAATGCAAAATTAAGTCAGAGTCGATGCTGTGATGTGATGTGTTTTCCCACTGTCAGTTTCTTATGGCTTTGTGTTGAGACAGTAGTCCATCATCTCCAGCAGGCACCAACCTCGAATCCCCTCATTGATCCCACGCAAAACAAATGGCAGTCTCTGACAGCGGGACACAATGCTTCATCCTGCCCTATCCATTAACCTCTGTCGAAAATCTCCCACACTGAAGATGGAATACACTGATGTCCCACTGACAGATGGACAGAAAAAACGGAGAGAGAGGGAAGGGATGTGAAAATGGTGCTGTGGAGGGAAAACAGGAAATCGGAGAGAGTAAGTAGAAGAAAAGAGATAAGGAGGTTTGGGAGAGTGAATGAAAGATGAGAACGATGAGGGTAAAGAATGAAGCGGCGGTCTTTACTGACATGTTAATTCAGTGTATCCGCATCACTATCAACTTCATAGTTTAAAAAAGTAGCAGTATATATGGCTGTTTATTATTCATATATCATCACATGACCTAAGTGTAGCACTTAGTCACATAAAAACACCTGAGCCAGCTCCATTCACTGAGCAACAGTGAAATGCTCATGAAAACTCAGACAGGTAGGGGGATATTTACTACACACAAGTTACCATCAGGTGCACAAAATATTGCTGCACTGCAGTTTTTCAATTTAGCTGCATATTTACCAACAGTAATGATGTAAATGAGCACAGCCACAGCAGTGTTAATTTGAATACGCGGTTGTTTATAAAGACATTGTCCTTGTATTGCTCCCAAGAGGGAGCATAGAAGAAAGTGTACTGACACTGAATTTTAATATGATTGAAGAAATCAACAAATGGATTTTGGAACGCCAGTCACGCAGTCTTCTACCAGTTAATATCTGTTATTTCATTTAGTAATTAAAACACAATGTAACCTGAAAGCCTGCAAAAGTTTCTCATATTCTTCAATGGCGAGCGATGCGCTTTACGAAAATCCGGCTAAAACATGCTCTTAACTGTGACGAGATCTCAGATGATTAACAGTTGTCGCACTGACAACAGGGCCACTTAGTTTACATCTGCTTTTTCCTGACAGGCACTGGGGGTATTTGTACAGTGCCTTGCGAAAGTATTCGGCCCCCTTGAACTTTGCGACCTTTTGCCACATTTCAGGCTTCAAACATAAAGATATAAAACTGTAATTTTTTGTGAAGAATCAACAAGTGGGACACAATCATGAAGTGGAACGAAATTTATTGGATATTTCAAACTTTTTTAACAAATAAAAAACTGAAAAATTGGGCGTGCAAAATTATTCAGCCCCCTTAAGTTAATACTTTGTAGCACCACCTTTTGCTGCGATTACAGCTGTAAGTCACTTGGGGTATGTCTCTATCAGTTTTGCACATCAAGAGACTGAAATTTTTGCCCATTCCGCCTTGCAAAACAGCTCGAGCTCAGTGAGGTTGGATGGAGAGCATTTGTGAACAGCAGTTTTCAGTTCTGTCCACAGATTCTCGATTGGATTCAGGTCTGGACTTTGACTTGGCCATTCTAACACCTGGATATGTTTATTTGTGAACCATTCCATTGTAGATTTTGCTTTATGTTTTGGATCATTGTCTTGTTGGAAGACAAATCTCCGTCCCAGTCTCAGGTCTTTTGCAGACTCCATCAGGTTTCCTTCCAGAATGGTCCTGTATTTGGCTCCATCCATCTTCCCATCAATTCTAACCATCTTCCCTGTCCCTGCTGAAGAAAAGCAGGCCCAAACCATGATGCTGCCACCACCATGTTTGACAGTGGGGATGGTGTGTTCAGGGTGATGAGCTGTGTTGCTTTTACGCCAAACATAACGTTTTGCATTGTTGCCAAAAAGTTCGATTTTGGTTTCATCTGACCAGAGCACCTTCTTCCACATGTTTGGTGTGTCTCCCAGGTGGCTTGTGGCAAACTTTAAACGACACTTTTTATGGATATCTTTAAGAAATGGCTTTCTTCTTGCCACTCTTCCATAAAGGCCAGATTTGTGCAGTATACGACTGACTGTTGTCCTATGGACAGAGTCTCCCACCTCAGCTGTAGATCTCTGCCAATCGAGAATCTGTGGAAAGAACTGAAAACTGCTGTTCACAAATGCTCTCCATCCAACCTCACTGAGCTCGAGCTGTTTTGCAAGGAGGCATGGGCAAAAATTTCAGTCTCTCGATGTGCAAAACTGATAGAGACATACCCCAAGCGATTTACAGCTGTAATCGCAGCAAAAGGTGGCGCTACAACGTATTAACTTAAGGGGGTTGAATAATTTTGCACGCCCAATTTTTCAGTTTTTTATTTGTTAAAAAAGTTTGAAATATCCAATAAATTTCGTTCCACTTCATGATTGTGTCCCACTTGTTGTTGATTCTTCACAAAAAATTACAGTTTTATATCTTTATGTTTGAAGCCTGAAATGTGGCAAAAGGTCGCAAAGTTCAAGGGGGCCGAATACTTTCGCAAGGCACTGTATACAGTTTTATTCTCTCCTCCCTTTTTTGCGCCCCTGAACAGTGACACCTTAAAATACAGATTTGCATGAGGCGTCATGCTCAAATTCCAGCTATGACGCTTTTCTTCTTTTTCTCAGGTCTAAAATCCCCATTGTGAGTCATTAGAAAATGCGAACACATCATTTCATGGTTTAGTGCCAAAAATGAGCCGCAGAGCTTTAGTAAATATCCCCCATAGAGAGAAGAATAGAGAGAAATGTGCTCTTTCTAAAGGTAAAAAATTAACTGGGCCCATGCTTAAAAATACAGTTGTGATTAGTGTAGCACCACTGCACCAATAGATACACGTGTCAGATATTATCAGGTTATATTGTGCAGTCATCACAGTGAATGAAGCTTTTTGACACTGATAAAAGTATAATGGGAAATAAACCTTTGTAATCGTAATCAAGTATTAAAGGCACACACAATGACATTTAATGATTTTATTAACTGCAGTGATAGAGAAACAAACTCGCTCAAATTTGTCCAATATATTTGCTATACTTGTGACAGTTTGTCTTGGAAAAACATCTGCTATGGGTACACCAAGGTTATAATGGGGCTTTAAATTGGGCCGAGTGTTCCTGGCTTACTGTAAAACGGCAGCCACCACACATCCCGGCAGGTTCGCAGGGAGGCGGTGGCTCATCATTAAATCCAAACTGCAGAGTAAGAAGGAAGGACACCTTGCTCTCTCTGGGCTGTATTGGCTCTGTCAGCCCTTCTTTGTAATTAGAAAAGACCTCCTCCTCCTGAGTGTAATTAACACAAATAGGATATGTGCTGTAATTCAGCCTCCTGCTTTGTCATCGGCCACAGCTCATGTTGCTGCAGTGTGTGATGTTTTTTACCCCTCGCTTATGAAATAAAGTATCACAGATTAGACTGAGTAGTATCAAGAAATATCTCAGCAGTAATTCTTCAGATCAGGCCACAAATGATAGTATACAGTGTGAGGCACCAAAAACAAAATATCTTTAGGCACACATGCTGAGACAAATATGTAGGCAGAGGTGAAAGGGGACATATAGTATTACAATTACTTATTTTTACTTATAAATTTATTTAATAATTATAACGTCCGTCATTATATTGCTGACTAATAAAGTAGGAAACGTGTTCAGAACAGTGCTGATATTACTGTGAAATGAATTGCCGCATTTATTTCATAGTTGAAAAGCATAACTTATGAATTACTGTGTAAAAGATTTTGAACATAGTGATAATTTTCAATATAGTACATTATTATTGTTGCTATATGACAAAACTTTAGCTTTTCACGATGTACTGAGGCTGACATTTAAGATAAACCTGTGGATCCTCTCTGTGCCCTGTCATTAATCAGTATGACCCTGGCTTTTTCAAATGTACTGCTTATTTCCTGTATTAACCAACCAGCAGATACCCACTAAGTATTTTACAGGTATGTCAGATGCACAAAATATTTGCACTGTAACTTGCAGAATGTATCCTAAAGCATTACTGAAGATGTTTTGTGGATAATGAATTAATACTGGGGGGAGGTTGCAAACGTCTGATCCTAATATTTACTGAAAGGCTCTGCCCTCTGTGTCTGTTGTTAAAAGGTTATGGGCAGGACTTAATGAGTCAGAGCAATCCAAGGTCAGCAGATCCCACGATTCTGTGGCACCCTCGTTAGATCATTACAGGTCTGATGTGTGTTAAATAGCTTCCAGCTGTACAAAAGTAGTGGCAGCCCTGGGTTGTGTAATGTAGCGTAGTAGTAAAGAGGCTGGATCTGAGTGAAGAAGGCTCAGTAGCCAAGATATGTGCAAAATGCTTGTCACATTTAATAATATCACTCTCACAGATCTAAATGATCAGAGGAGGTGTATTTATTTAGTTTCAGCTGATGTGTGAACAACTGTTCCTCAGTGATTTTGTGCTGACAACTCAAGACATAGATGGCTGCTGTCCGACGTTCTCTGCATGCATCGTTGGTTTTGATGTGGTGAGAAGGAGCTGTGATTGCCTAATCCTGTGAAACAACTGCTAGGGAGACCCGAGCGGTGTGTTTGATGCCACAGGGTGCAGCAGTGGCAAGGTATGCCCAGAGCGATATCTTGGTTAATGCGAGGTGGTTGTTTTATGTATTCTGGTAGCTCTCCACACTTCACTCTGGCTGTCCTTCAGTCAGTTCAAAATGACACAATCTACCGCTGAAGGATTCGGTGCCTTCTACTGCTTCACCCGCTCAGTCTTGTTTGTCTCCTAACAAGACTGTAGTTGGATGATATTTTTAACCTGTTTGTCCAAAGGTCCTTGGTATATTGAGGGGAATGAAACAGAGATGAGTGGGAAGAAAGATGAGCTGTCACCGAAACACATTTGTGTCAGGCGGTGTCCAATGTGTTGTGTAATCTATGGGGACACTTATGTCTGTGACATCAAGGGGCATTCGTCACATTCTTCCACAGTCCATGGCAGGAGAACACTTGAGCAATACATCACGCTGGACATCCTTCCATGGTGTCGTCGTTCAGCACAGGGCCAACAATGATGGCATCACCAACACTGCCTACTCCAATGTTCTGAGATGTCAACAAAGATTGGGCTTGAAAAGAGGTGCAACCAGGGAAAACAACCTTTAAAACTTAAAAAACACAGGTTAGATCAAAAAAAGAGTAGGTGTAGGTCAAATATTTGTGTTTGTGTCAACACAGAAAACATTAACCTGAGCCCCAACACGCAACCAGTTTTTATTCCAGCCAAAAACTGGAAGAGCATTTGCATCTCTAAATGGCACAATATCATTTTTCACTGTCTTGGGTTTTTATTACAGCTCAGAATCTGAGGTGCTAATTAAAATGGACTCATGCCAAAGATGGGGTCTTGAGTGATGATAAAAGCTTTTCATTCCTAACATCTACTTTCAACCACTGGCAAGTATATAGTGAAGGGACCCGCCCTTATTTGTTAAACCTGAATCATAAACACAGTGATTATTTTAGCAGAACAGGTTTATACTGTCAGTTTGCGATACAGTAGCAAAGTATGAGGAGTTATTTCAGGTGTGTAGTGATACTGAAGTAAAAGTCACAGGTTTTCTGTATAAAGAGTAGTAGGCGACTAGAAGGTAAGGTACTTCTAAAACTCTGTTTGAATCAATTCAGTTCATTTTATTTGTATATCGCCAGTTCACAACAATCATCTCAGGGCACTTTACATAATGAAGTCTAGACCTTTAGGGATTTAGGTGGACATTAACATGCTTGCAGTTATTGCTAATGTTCCTCCATCAGCTGGATATAAATAGGCAACTGTTTGCTGAGATGTTAGCTACAAACTCTCCGTAATATGATAGTTTGAGCCCCTCAAATCATCAAGAATGTTTAAGCAATAAGACTTGACCTATCATCAAAGACATAAGGATATCCCTTATGAGGGATGCTGTTTTATTGTAAGTATGTGATTTTGGACTATGTGCTTTAACTTTAACATTTGTCAGGCTTGATGGGGTGGGGCACCATAAATCTGACATTCTCCTGACACTGGAAGAACTTATAAAACAGATGCTTTCAATAAACTTAATTTGCTAATTTAACAAGCATCAAGTGAAACAGTTTCTGTGAAAGAACAGCTTTCATAACACTACTGATTTACAAGCTGTGGTGCTCTTGCTGTTAAGAGCCTCCAGGCTGAATTTTTACTATCATTTCAAATAAAAGGATGTGCCATTAATCTGTTCTATCTCTGACTTCTAGGTCATGAAAACACCAAGCAGTGTAGAAGGAATAAATGAGCCTTCTTGTAGACCTACATGCGGCTGACATAAAAATTATTAATCAATTCAAGAATTAAACTGCCAACAGTTTAAAAATCAAATTACCCACAGTGGCAAAGAAATTCACTCAGTAAAGACTGAGAGATAATCATGTACAACAAACATGCAGAGCATAGGCTATATAGTGACAGTTAAAGATCTGTTAAATGATCCAAATCTTGTGGCCTGATGAAAATGTGAATTGTGTTTGTTTATATTAAGCATTAATTGAGTTTCACAAATGTAATCATTCCCTGGAGGAAGACTAGAACACAGTAGGTCGGCTGCAGAAGCAGTACACACAAGCTGTCTGGGATGCAGCTGTTTTCTTCATTAGTTTTGTGTTGCTGTAACACTGACGAGATCATTGCATGGGTTACTGTAGTCTGACAGCTCTATGTGACAAATCTGCACTTTCTGCAAGACTGGAAACTGGTAAAAGTGTAATCTGTGAAAATCAAATTAAATGTCTGATTTATTACTCATCTGTTTTTAAAAATGATACAAGTGGGACATAATGAAACCTTGACCTCATTGATTAATTTATTACGGTCCTGTCCATCTTCTGTGGGTTAGCATAACATAATTTTATTCTTTTTCAAATTACACACCAACCTTTCTGACAACAAATTACTTTGTCAAGGTAATAAATGAGAACTATTTACTATGAATTTACAATAGAAACAGGAGAACAGATTCACAGGAGTGTATTTTTAAGACTACAAGCACAGGGACACAGTGATGAGGGGTGTGACAGGAAAGTCTGCTTCCTGTTCAGGCAGTGTGCATGTGCTGATGTGGAACATGGCCCGGGGCACATCTCTGCCTCTCCACACGATGCCCATTATCTCCCATAGTGTACAAAGCAGCCCTGCTATGGAGAGCATTTCCTGCTTCCTCGTCCGTGGCTGAGTCAGCTACATACTGTATATGAGGCAGATGCATGATTTCCCACTGTAATCCAGCTGGAGAACAGAGGATGGAGAGGAGCATCTTGCTGGGTCTCTAGCCTTCAGATTTAATGGGCAGGAAGCATTGTTAAAGAGCAAAGCTAGTCAGTGTTTTGGAGATACAGTGCTACAAGTAGCATTCTCAGTAAGGGTGTGAAGTGCTGGGAAAATGTAGTCTGCCCTTGTTAATTTAGCTCACCTAGGTTCAGTCCAGTGGCCAGTGTTTGTTGACACAGTATGTTTTCCATATTTGTGTAAGTGCATTTCAGTTTTTTTTTCATGTCAATGAAGCGTTTGGTTCAAAAATACCACCACCAAATGAAAAAAACTTCCACTCTTCCATATTTCCAGCTGGCAGTAAAGGGGGCAAATAATGAGTTCTGTTACCAACAGATGAAGTTGGTTTTTTAAACCATGACTGGCATATTACATGACAGATAAGTAAATGCCTTTATGGATCATGTCATACTGCCTAATTTCATAAGGCATTGATCTGTTTGTTTATTTAGGTTGGGAGGGCTTGTTGAAGAAAACACGCGTGTTCAAGTGTATTTTCAGCATTTGTGTTTGTGTATTTCAAATATCCAAAATGTCACAAATCTGAAAAGTTTTCTCCTTTCCCAAGGGCCTCAGTTGATTCAATTCCACTGTGGAGGCACAACAAAGACAATGGACTGTTTGGCCAAAAATGCAAAACAGCCACTTGGTTTAATTTGCTGAAAGCACGTCTCTCCCAAATGCACAGCTTGGTCCTGAACAAAACATTTTTCTTTTCATGCATCTGACACTGCTGTCCGTCTGCTGCTTGGCTCAGCTTAGCTTGATGCATCTGTTTGTGGAGGAAAAAAAACACCTGCATATCTCTCTCCCAGCTGAATTGCTCAGAAGTGCTGCCAAGTATAACTGGACAGATGTGGGAACTGGATCTGCCGTAGACAACTTCATCACTCTTCTCACTCATCCCTCTATATAAATCCCTGTCTATCATGGATGATGCAGTTGTCCTCTGAATGCCATTAGTTTTTGTCTGCTGCAAAGTGTAATGGGGAAGGACATTTGGAAATGAGGGGGGAGGTTTTTGTGAAGACAAAAGGGTTACTGCTGCTTTGCATGTTGTGCACTGTACTATAGGTCAGGAGCAACATGTGTGGTCCATCATGTCTTGACGTATTCTCATCCTGTATATAGCCATTATCGTGATACAATAATGATGTGTCTACTCCTAAAAATGTGCTTTCATTCAGCATAGAGCTGAGTCACAAAAGCAGTCGGTGAAGACAAGGTATCAGGCCATATTCTCAAAATCTGCATCACCACTGAATGTGGTATGTTCTCATGCTGACTGGTCCAGAGTAGACAGGTGATGGCCACAGATGTGTTTGTGGTTGTAAACTAGTTACTGTTGATTATGATTCCTGCAAAACTGTAATCGTTGTCTTTTTTGCTCTTTTTCATAGTTTTTTTTCTCAAACTTACTCCCAGACAAACGTGCACAATATTCCTTAAAGCTACTGTAGCCACTAGAGAGTCTAGTGGGACTTGCCATCCCCGGTAGGCTAGTGGTTAAGGCGCAGCGCTCTCGCTGCTGCGCCCTGGGTTCGAATCAGGGTTGCGTCAGGAAGGGCATCCGGCGTAAAACACGTGCCAAATGTCAGCATGCGAGTCGTCAGTGTAACGATTCACTGTGGCGACTCCTAAACGGGAAAAGCCGAAAGTGACTTTCTTTAGAGAGTCTAGTGGGACTTAAACTCACACTAGAAACGACTTCTTAGAGCACTGTGTTCCTTCCATCATGATGTGAACTATGGATGCCTGGTTGCAACAAACTGTACAAAATGCAATTTCCTGCGAAGGATTTAATCTTGTTCCTGTTGCACCAATGGCAAGAGCCATTACTTCGCCCTCCTGGAGTGAGAACTGTCCTGTCTGAAACTAACGGTGGCTGACTAACAAGTAAATTGAACATTCATGTTACTTCTAATATGACACAAAGTGCTATATCAGAATCAGAATCTGCTTTGTTGGCCACGTGTGTTGGACACACGAGGAATTTGAATCTGGTACATCGGCTCTCAATGTGTATGTACATATCCCCATGCAAGGGGCAAGTAAACAGTAAACCAGCATAAGGCTGTGTAATATAACAAAATAAGCAGTATTAACAAGCAACAAACAGTGCAGTAAACAATGCAGACAGACAAAGAAATGCTCATTGAAATGGGATAAGTAGGAATCAAAATACTTAAAATAGAGACCTGTACTGATCTGTATAATCTGTACAATGTATATTTACACGTATTGCACTGAGGGTTATTGTCCAGTCATACCGTTGTGGTTCAAGTGTTCATCAGAGTGACGGCCCCGGGGAAGAAACTGTCCTTGTGCCTGGTTGTCTTGGTGCACAATGACCTGTAGCGTCGTCCAGAGAGGAGGAGTTCAAACAGGTTGTGTCCAGGGTGTGAGGGGTCTGCAGTGATCCTCTCCACCCTCCTTTTGACCCGTGCGGTGTACAGATCCTCCATGGAGGGCAGGCTCACACCAATGATCTTTTCTGCAGTCCTGACTGTCTGCTGAAGTCTGTATTTGTCCTGTTTGGTTGCTGAGCCAAACCAGACAGTGATGGAGGTGCAGAAAACAGACTTGATGATTCCTCTGTAGAACTGTATCAGCAGCTCAAACTTCCTGAGCTGGTGCAGGAAGTACATCCTCTGCTGTGCCTTCTTGGTGATGGTCCTGATGTTGGACGTCCACTTCAGGTCCACGGAGATAGTGGAGCCCGGGAACCTGAAGGACTCTACTGCTGATACAGTGCTGCCAAGTATGGTGAGGGGGATAAGGTGGGAGGGCTCTTCCTGAAGTCCACTATATGCTACACTGAGCCCAAATCACTCCCAATTTAAAATCATATTAATTAATTACAAAGGTAAAATCATGACCGTGCTAGGTCACTGATGTTTCCAAAACACAGGCTATTATTTCATATCAGGGTTACCATAATTAGCAGTTTAAATAGCATTCAACAAATAAATAGCATTCTCGACCAAATACCAAGGCAAAAAAAATTTCCACACACAGAACAAGCCTGCCATTAACTATTATTAAAGGTTGCATTTGGTACACATCTGCACTGAAGCTGAAGTTCTGTACTGAAATGTTCTGGCGCCAATACATCTACTTTTACACCCCTGCTGGCCTTTGAAATAGTCCCCAATATCAGTGCAGTAAAATTCAAAACAAATTTCTGAATGAAGATTTGCTCACTTATTTACAGTATCTACAGCTGTATATCCAATCGTCCAAGTCGTGCAATTACTAAATTATAAATGTGACATTAATCAGAAAAAGGGCTTGGCGCTGCGAGAAGGAATTAATCTTGTCCCTGTTATGCCAGTGGCAAGTGGCATTATTCATGAACCCTCCATTTCTCACTTCCCCCTCCTGGAGTGAGAAATATAGCTCAGAGCCAAGAGCAAGCATTTACTCTCCGACTCCACAGACCCTGACAAAACATGGGTGTAATTATGTGAAATTATTGACATAAACAAACTGATGAAAGGCCTTTGCACTCGGCGTGTATGTGCGAGTTTTTTGCGTGGTGTGTATTTGGATGAATGACAGTATGTGTATGTGTAGGAGAGGTGCATTTCTGCTAAAGTAAAGTGGGTGTTTGCCCTTGAGTGAATAAAGCTTATTTTTGAGTGAGATAATGAGACAGTTTGTTTTGTAGTTTGGTGTGGATTGGGGAACATTTCTGTTTCCAGATCAATATATAATATTTCAGCATTTTGAACTAAGACTATTAATAGTAAAGACAGAGGAGAGAGGATTATTCTCACACATTGAATGTAAAAAAATAAATAAAGTGACAAATGATGAATACTGAAGATGTCAAGGTCTGGAGGCATTTGAAACTGGTCGTAGCACTTAATTCAAACCGTACTGCTCTCAGGAGAAAATATCTGTGCCAAACGCAAATCTGCTTGGCAGTAAAGAGGGACAGTTAGAGAATCTTTAACAGGCCACAATCCATTACAGAGAGTCATAAATGTCCTTGGGAATATACACATCATCGCAGAGTGGGATGTGACCTTTCTCTCACAAAGACTCATCCTCATTTATGTGCCCATAAGCAGAGCTTTTATGAGGACTTTGTGTAAGTTTGTGAAAGTAAAGCTGAGGCTGTGGTATGAGGGTCTTAATCGCCATGTATCACATTGTGCATGATTTTTAGTAGGAAAATTCTGAGAGCACAAAGTATCACTACCTGTTTTCTGTTATTTTAAATGATAATTCTTTATGTTAAAAAGTGACTTAATGAATTCCTCACTTGCTGTCCAATAATAAAAGAAGATGGTTCCCATTCCTTCCTACATCATGCTGAACGTACACAATGAGCTCATTAGGGTCCATATAGACCTCACTGCCTGCGTTTTGACACCATTATATTCACGTCAGTCCTGGTGATACGTTCAAACCTGTGACAAATTACTCTCTCCCCCACTGCCCCCTGGACAGAAGGGGCGTCTTGTCTCTGATTGGTGGTTTGCTCTCATTTGTCTTTGACACCTAGCGCCGGCCGACCAGCAGTGCCATTCATCTAGCGTGTCACTTTCAGACCAGGGAAGTCATGCTGTGAAGGGAGAAGTCTGGTCCTCCTTATGAACCACAGTCATTGCCAGGTATCTTCTTTGTTTCATGGCCTTGTCAGGACAGTAGAAATTTATCTATAGTATATAAAAAATTAGTTGTCCCAGTTCAGCTGTTGCACTGTTGCCTGGTCTATATTGTCAAATAATGTATGAACAAGGTATTTCTTTTAAAAGTATCAAAAGGAAAAAGACCTCTAATGCACAACCTCGTGGGTGTAATATTGTAAAAATGGGTCATTATTACTAAAGCATTAATGTTTAAGCAACATCTTTAATCTTGTAGTTAATTGTATAACAGTGTATTGTAATATTTAGGATGATGTTTTATATTTTGAAATATAGGTTGCCATTTAAAAGTGTATAGAGTATTAGTATGAAGTCGCGTTAGGTTCTGTATGATGTCAGGGCTGTGACCTTGTGACCCCTTCACCCCTCCCTTTGTCACCCAGTACAGACAGTTTGCCCTGCAGCAGTTTCCACTGTAAATAAGTCAACCTAAACAAATCCATTGCTGAGAGTGATGCAGATCTGCTCAGCGCCTAACAGCCTTGCCAAACAACACTCTTATTGAATACTAAACAGCTGCAACACAATTTGTGCCTGATGTTCACATTCAGAACATACCACTTCATTCTGACAAACCTTCTGTCTTTCCTCATCCTCACTTTCTCTCTGTGTGAGGTGACTGAGACAGACTTCAAGCTAAACTACCTCTCTATACTTCTACTTGGCTCTGATTCTTCAGTAGATTTATGCTATAAAAAGACAAGGTTATCTATGCTTTACTTTTAGTTTAGCCAGAGTAGTTTCTGTCACAGCAGTCCATCTGGGTCTCTGCCACAGTGTGAAGAGTCTGAAAGGCTCTGCACTTACTGAGACTTTTACAAAGAGAGAGAGACAGTGACATACACAGAGAAAGAAGTAAATGCTGACATATTGTTTTTTTTAGTGGTGACCAAACTACAGTATATTCAACACATTAAGGCCCTTTGCACATTTAGCTACATACAGTATGGGCTGAGATGACGTAGGGAATTTAGTTTCCTATGTCTACACCAACCAGAAGTTCATATTCCAACTACCGTATATGAAATAATAATCATGAAATGAATCGGATTCTGTTATTTGTAGGATGGCACGGGAAACTGACAAAACAAGCACATCCAACATTACAGTTTTAATGGGTTATCCATTATTCCTCGTGGCATGCAGCCCTATTCATCAGCAGTTGTTGTCATCACCAAGTGTACTGTATAGGCAGAGGGCTCTGGTGTCACACCACTGTGGAGCTGCTGATGGCTAAGGAATGATAAGTGGGGGGGATAAACCTTTGTGGGAGTAAATGGCAGTAAACAGACCCTTGACCACTGCTAAGCATCCAGTTTCAAGACTCCAGAGACACACAGAGTCCCATTCAGAATCTGTTTCTGGCACAGAATCTCACCCCAGAGTAAATATAATCACACTTGTGCTTCAGATGTACATGTGGCTCGAGGTAGGGATGCCCCTTGCAAACTCGCATGCCACTGAAATTAGTCAGTCAGCTAATTCTTTTAATTAACTCTAGGAAATTCAGCAGATTCTGATTCCAATAAAGCAGATTATGAAAATGTGTTAACAGGAATAGTTTGACATTATATTGACTTTGAGCAAACATCATAGTGTAGTGTATGTATAAACCAGGTCTAACACAACAGGTTTATTAGTGTTTGGTCAGTTTTAATGATCCTCTAGACCTAAGAACAAATCATTTTACCAGTATTACAATGTTGTGTACAATAAAATAACATCCACTAGAATCCAGAATGAGCTGTTTTCTGAAACAGTTGCTAGAAAATGAAAGATTTCTAAATATGAATCAATTCTGATTCTGTTTTTTTCTTGACCTAAAAGAGATTATTTTAAATGTATCTGTCAGCTTGTGGTTGCCAATACGTAAGTGATATCTCACAGTGAGGCATTAAAGTATATTAACTGTGACTCCTTCCTGGTTTTGATCCAGAGTTATGTTTGTACTTCAAAGGCTCAGCCTCTTATTTAGTCATGAAATCTGCTTAACTCCTGGACACTGAGTTTGCGGCCAAATCTAAATGTACCCATCCCAACATATGGAAAATAATATGTAAGGGTAGATACTGCGTTTAAACCAGAGTAACTGAAGACCTCAGTGGATTTTACATACTGTACCTGATCATCTTTGTCTAAGCCTGCCAGATCTGTCTCCTCATCACTCATACAGCTCCAGGTTTTGATCCCAGTGCTCCCAGATGAGTGAGAAGCACAGCTGGAATTGGGATCGCACTCCTGTTTTTGGCCCACACTTTTCCTCCTCCACATCTTTTTCCACTCTTAAATGGAAAGTCAGACACATTATCAGTTCAGTCCTCACAGCAATGCTAACAAAGGCAGTTTAAGGAGCATGTCTGTTGTCATTGAGATGAAGTGCATGAAAATTTTTGTCACTGGCATTCATTCTGCACCTCTCCATTTCTGCTCCCGCTGTTTGTTTGAGCCGATCAGAGGGTCATGTTGCCATGGCACCTATCTGCATTTTTCATTTGCTATGCTTTCATGTGACCATCCCCACTTTGTGGCTCTGCAGATATAATTTCCTTTTATGCTTTAGATTTTATGGTTGGCTTTGCTGTTTTGCTTCGCCCCGAGGGCTTGTTTCCTGTCAAAGTCATTGTGGTTCTGTGGTAAGCCAGCTATCTCTGGAGGAACTGAGCAGGTTGGAAAATGAGCTCTTGGAAAGTTTAAGCTGCATGAGTGTCCTATTAGAAAAAAGGTGATCTTAGTCACCATGTCAAAGAGTGTATGATAAAGATACTTAGTTGTTCACCAGCAAGGGATGTTGTGTGTTGCCTTCTCTAGATCAGGGCCCAAGCCATAGCTGGGATAAAATGTCAGCACCCTCAAATTCAGGTGTGAGAAAGGCTTGGGAGGTGGGATTTCAGATGTTCTTTGAGCATCTCAACCATCATTTTTGTGTGTGCAACATTTTCATAGGACAAAATAATGTGGCCTGTATAGCTTTACCCTCCATCTTACAGTTTAGGTCCAAAATGAAAACATCTGTTTTTGTCACTTTGCACCTTCTTTTCATGGCTTGTGCCCTGTTAGCACCTTTTTCATCACCCAAAGCATGTTTATATGGGCTGTAACAGCACAAGTGCTGCAACTACTGCCCTACAGGGGATTGTTTACATTTAACAATGGTCATCATGAGTGAGTCTTATCCTTCACTCTGGTCTTGTATATTGTTAAGTGTGGTTTGATGTGTGTTATTCTTTGCCTGTGTGTTTGAACCACATGGGTGATGAAATGCCAGTGGTTAGTGGCAAAATAAAATTTAAATAGGACATAAAAAATAATTAAAAACCTCAAGTTATATCACATTATTTGGTGAATGGCATGTGTGGCACGCCAAACTGATGAACAGCCTTCTTCAGAACTAACTACTCAACCTGCTGTTGATGTTGACAATGGAGCATGAAGTGGATGTGGCACTCTTCATTGTTAAAATAAATGAAAACCGCAAACATCACATCAACGTGCGTGAAATGAATTCAAGGCCGTAGCTTGTTCCCTTCAACACTGGCTGGGAACAGGAACTTCTTGGCACAGTTGTTGCAGAGAATGAGGAAGGTGTGAGCCAGGTATACAAAGTTAGTTCAATAAAGGTTTGACTAAAAACAGCAAATTGAGCAGGAAAGTTTGAAGGCAGCCGTGCTGTGTCTGGGAGTGCCCCTGGGTATTTTTTTCTTATAGTGTATGTTCTGTGCTATAATGAATATTTGCAGGCCTGCCTACAGAATAGCAACAAATGAATAGGTTGTGGAAAGACGGAGTCAGGCGTAATTCATGTACAGTATTTTTCCATAAAAGCCAGACTATGGACAGAGTTAAGTTCATGTCATACTCAACACACACTCAGTGCAGCAGTGAAAGGGAGAAGGAGATAGGAGGAGCTGACCCTTTGCCAGTGTTCGGTATCACTACCCAGATCTCAGCTTTGATGGTCCAACCCATGCCAGTATTTTCCTGAATTTCTTTCTTTCCATGTAGGAAAACTTGACCTCACATAAGATGTGAGAGGTATTTGTTTTCACCTACTGTCTCGGTGACGGCTAACCCATTTGAGACGGCTCAAGCATGATGCCAAAATCCACTGTCACATCTTCATGCCACTTGAGAGAAGTCATTGCCAGAGGTAAACATTTAACTGAGTGTAAGCCAGTCAAATATAGGATATTCACATGGAAGTTTGGAGAAATATTCCGGGCTCCTGTTTGCGTGGATATCTCAACATCGCCAATGTTTTAACGACACAGTGATCCCAGATGTGGCCTTTGTGTAGTCATCCAGGCCTCTACTTTCACTCTAACCCGCCTGGAACACGCACACCACTGTTTTGCTCCTAAGAATCGTGGGTTCTCTTTTTAAGGCAACATGCTGTTTATACAGGCTATGCCAACTGGATTCGTTATTGCAGGCCACTGGTTTATTTTAATTAGCCATGGAGAGCAGTTCCGATGGATCTGAGTGTGAGTCACCCATTTTTCAAAACATTAGTCTCCACCAAGTTCCACTGTTGTCCTTTGAGGTTGGGTTTCATTTCAGATTAGTGAAAAAGAGGGGCCAGTCCCGGTGTGTGCCATGTAGACTGTGTGTGTGTTTGTATGTGAGATGGAGACAAAAGTGTTACTACTGCTGCACTAGTGATGAAAATTTAATTAACAACACTAGAGCATGTATTTTTTCTCTAGTTCATTTCCTATCAGCTGTGAGGAAATCACTTTTGTTGGACAAACCAGACTTCCAACTGCAGAAGTGTTTGTTTTTATGGAATAATTACATCTTCTGCGATGCTCTTCTCTAAACTGAACCTACCATATAATCTATGAGAAGCAGGACTGTATTTCAGAAGCCAATTAGTTAGAAAGAAATGACTCTTCTCACAAGAGCAGACACTTTTCTGTTGCTGCTCTTGGAATAGTACACCTTCTGTATTTGGTTTAAATACATTTGATTTTACATTCAATTTACTGCACATACACTAGCCGTCTGACTCTTCCACCATTCAAAGTGACTATTCCAGTTTGCTGATCTAAGGGAAGACGCATGTCTGTTGTAGTGAGGCACTAGTTCATTGGTACAACATGTAGAAAAACAAGCAAAATTCACACGCCAAAAAATAAACAAAAAAACCCCCCAGCTGTGTCATGTCTCTGTTCTACCAAATTATAACATTAGCCAACGCAACTGTAAGTGGTATACGTTGTGTTTACATTGTGTGTTCAGTGTGACAGATAATACAACTTTACCTTAGTCTGTGAACTCAAGAATTTCTCATTTTGTAAACAGGTTATCATTAAGTTGTTTGTCTCCACAACAGTAGTCTGTGAACTCAAGAATTTCTCATTTTGTAAACAGGTTATCATTAAATTGTTTGTCTCCACAACAGTTTTTGCACCCAACTGTTTAAAAAATATAGGTCATGATTTTATGATGTCAGAACTAAAACAGTTGTCATGATGTTAGTCTTTAACAGGAAAGATGCTCCTTTACTTTATATATGTCAGGAGCTAAAAGGACAATTGCCAGTCAGTGAAATTCAGGTTCAAATGTGTTTAGTGTTACAGTTATTATACTTTACTAGCTCTCTACTAGGCTGCTGTTAGGTTTTCCTTCACATTAACCGCATCTTATTATTGATGTGTTCTAATTATTTTTAGATACTAAAAGCCTTTACTTATTTATTGTTGCCATGGATGCTAGAAAACCTGATAATCATCAGTGGACCATCACAATCCCACAAGTTCTACAGTAGATGTTATAATCACTATGCAGGCTTTCATGCATATTTGCAGTTTGCCACATCAAATACAGACAAAGCTGGTATTTCCAAGTAAAGCACTGGAATGGTTATATGTTTTTTGTTTTTTGTCTGTAGCTTAAAAACTTCTTTGTAATTTTTTTACAACATTTAAAAAAATAAAATTCAAGCATGAAAGTTATTTTATGTCTAAAGAATTAGGATGTCTCCAATCAGAGTGACAGTGTTGTGTTGACTAATGCAAGTGTGACATAAATGTGTGATAGTAATTTTTCGGTGAAGCATATAATATAACTTGTTTACACTGTAATATCACTGGGGGTGGGAATAGTATTGAGTTTCACTGCCTGTGACTATATTGATGTATATTGATGTGGCTACACAGACAATTGCTGTTTAATAAGATCTTAGTGAAACTATCATGAACTCTGCTTTCGTTTCATCAGCCAGAAGATTCCAGTTGATATCGTATATTGGTCCTATAAATTTAAAGCTGCATTAACCAACTTCTCCCTCTAGTTTTCAACCATTAAGGGCAAAGTGAGAGTCAGAACAAACTTAAGCAGTAGCCTCTCCTCTTCTCCCTCCGCTCCTCTTTGCCCCGCCTGCCCTGTCTGTGAAACTAGGTCATATGTGGTCACGGGCCAGTTGTAGCAGTCAGGTAGCGCAGCAGTAATGACCGGCTCCAAAACTACTGCGTACGCAATATAGAGCCCATAGAGCTTGTGGTTTTCAGTGCCATTGCACCGACACAATGTCAGTTAGGTTTTCATTTTAACGATATGCATATGTATGTCTAACATTATAGCGGATGCATCTGCAGTAACACGTAAATTATACAGAGGAATGTCTTTGGTAGTAATATTGATAAAGTATTAATGTTCAGGTGACTATCACATCACATTCAGTGTTACATATGTACATGGTACACGTAATGTTATAAGGTAACTGAGTTGTATGTGAAATGAGAAATTTCATGTTATGCTTTGATAGATGAACAAACTCCCCCCATTAGTCTAGTTGTGTTGATAGCAGAAATTTTAACAATTTTTCACTAAAATGCTATGTGGACTGCTACGTTATGTCTGACATAAACTGGACCAAAACTGAGCAAAGATTTGCAAATACTTCATTAGCTACTCCAGGAAAATGCACTGATTTCTGTTAATTGGACAACAAAACACTAATGTTGCAGTCAGTTGAAATTGCTCCAAATTACAACCAGAATATTTCAGTACAAAGGTAAAAAATTGTAACGCTAATGTTAACTTGCTAATGATGTTGGCGTATACATTTTATCCAGCAACAGTACTTGCATGTCTAGCAGGAAGAAAGCCATATCTGTGTCACATTTTAGTCCTTTGGATGCTTTTAATGCTCTCCATTGCCCACATGCCAAACCGATTGGTTTTGCCTCGCTCTTTGTCACATTCTTCCTGTGCTACAGAACGTGGCCAATTGGGTCTAACAGGTCCGCTCCCATCTGGGGTTGTACCTGCACAGGAAGCCTCCATGGTCTGTCTGAAATGAGCCATACTGGTTTTAAAAAACGCAACTTACAACCTCAGATCCGCAGGGGGTGGAAGTAGTGCTGTGCAGATTTTAACAACAATGGTCACAGAGGGCAAGAAATAAACACAGGGACTGAAAATAGAAGAGTGGGGTCGGGGGTTTAATACAGCATCTCTACTTCTCTGCAACCTTCAGCTCATTGCTAAGACATTGTGTATGTGTTTAGGTAACTGCACCATATAATAATCCAGCTTTCCAATGCAGCCACTAAAACTTGAAATTTAACTTTTTCACTGAGGGGTTGTAACTAGATGACAATTCTATCCAACACACACTCATTATACCCAGCAAAATGTTGAGATTATGTTGAAAAGACTCCTCCAACCTTGTCATTTTTACCACATGTTGGTATCATTGAAGAAAATCAGGGCACTAATCCAAATGCCACGGCAGAGCACCTTTAAAACTCTCCTAACTGTTCAAAGCTGCAGCTGCATGATAATCAGTTACATTTTTTCCTCTCACCTTATGGAGCTTTAATGAATGAGAACTATAAATTATCTGACTTTTCCTGCTTAAGAGTGGCTGTTTGTGTAATTGTAGAGCTTTTTATTGTCTCTTTTCACATTAGCTTCAAATTAATCTCCTCACAGCTGTTGGCAGATGCTGAAAAAAAAGGGCTTGTAATTATTAAGGTCTATGAGATGGTGGCATAAAAAACTCCAACATAAAGAGAAGGCAGCCAAAACCATAGATTTGAGAAAAACAGGGATTTATAAGAAATGAATTTTGTGGTGAAAAAATTCTTTCCCCTTTAGTTATTAAAGGTGCATTAACTAATTTCAGCCGTTAGTGAGAGTCAAAATAAACTTACATCCTAACCCTCTCCTAACCACTCTTTGCCCCTCCTGTCACGTCTTGTTTCCTAGCTATGACAAATGCAGCCACCAGTACTCCCAAATTAAATCAGATTCAATCAAAACAAAGGTAAAACCACGATCCTGCCAGGTCACTAATGTTACCAAAACAAACACGTTAGCTTTAGATGCTAACACATCCAGAAGGAAGAGCCCCACATCTGAATCCAATCTGAGTCCTCTGGCTGCTTTTAACCCTCTCCATGTCAAACAGCCAAACCCGTGTTAACCCTGGTTGTCGCTCTTTCTTTGTCCCACTCTCTCTGTGCAAGAGATGCTACTTCTTCACTCTGGCAGCCGCTGGTTTGGACTTTTAGCTGCCAAAAGTTCCTCCGTGGCTGTTTGACGTGACTACTAAAATGACTACTCAGGGTTTGAAAAACCCTTGTTATAATCTTGGCTAGGTGGCAGGCGGAGCTAATTTACAGACCGTACTTTGACAACACAGGGTAGAGAACCTGAAATAACAACAGAAGGTCTGTAGGCAGCAGAGGGTCAAGGAGGGGGGAGTATAGCTGAGAGACACCATGTCCTGTCCTATTTTCACTTTATTTATTAGACTGTTTAAAATCTTAGTTAATGCATCTTTAAGTAACATAAACATCTTTTTTTAAATATAAGAAAATGTGATTTGCACTTACAGTAAATAGGGCTAAGGTTTCCCAGAGAAATTGTTCATTGAAAAGAGAAAAGCCTCTTCAGTCAACAGTCTGAGCAGATTCCTTGCTTGGTTGTTTGCTTCAAGCAGACACTAGAGAAATGTGAATATTTTGAAAAACTAGAAATTGAAAAGTGTGAACTACTGCGCAAAGTGCATTAGAATTATTGGAGAACCTACTGATTCATATCAGCCCATAAAATAATTTCTGAGGGAGGTTGTTCATGTGAACTCCATTTTCCCCCTTCATATCCATTTCACACTGTATGAAATGCATATCAGATATGTCAGCCAGATGTACTACAGTGTGTCTTACTAGCAGGATGTGAAGTAGAAAGATTGCAGAAATGTAAAAAATTGCAACCCTGATAGGAACGTTTGTGGGTCACTTACACTACAGTTCGGTGTTCTCATGCTTATGTCATGTTTTTATGTCATGTTGTATTTGTTCACTTGACAATGAGGCAGCTACTCAGGAAAAATGTGTCTAAATGCCAGAATGCATAGAAGAATGTCAGTAGTCAGAATATACTTGCCTTTTGTACCGCAACAGTTTTCAATTCCTGACTCATCCAGCTTGGCACATTAAAATAACAGCCCACACACTGAAACAATTATGGGAATAATATGGGGTGTTTTAACAGCTGTAAACTGGAGGAGGGCAGGGTGAGAGGCTGCAGCACTCGTTGAATCATGGAATGATGAGAGAGTAGAGACCTATCAGCGTACTTAGCAGCATCTCACTCACCGATGAGGAAAAAAGGCACATTTCATTAATGAACACGTTAGAAATAAAAGCCTCTACAAAGCCACCAGTTTCTTGAGTTAGTGGAGGGTTCAGTAAGACGTTTGTAGATGAGTTGTTTCATCCAAGGAATGACACATCTTTAGCACTAAAATAGGTTGTATATATGAATTTTTTTTATGTGACTCTAGAATATTCAAGTCCTTTTGAAGGTCAGAGGTCACTCCATGTTTTGTGCCTGTAGGTTTAAAAGTAGCAGACAGCTGATTAAAAATGCTACTTAAAGGAATACTTTAACATTTTGGACATGCTAATTTACTTTCTTGCCAAGAGTTAGATGAGAACATTTTCACATCGACCTGCAAAACATGAAACTACAGATAGCACTGGGCTTGCTTAGCTTAGCATAGCTGGACTAGAAATGAGAGTAAACAGTTTGCCTTGCTCTGTCAAAAGGTTAAAAAAATGTAGTAAAAACATTTGAGGTCTGTAATGCATCTCCAGACGCTAATGTTAGCATGCATGGTGACAGCTGCTGATAGAGCATCCCTTTTTACTATTTCACCTTTTCCACTTTACATTCGTCTTACATACTCATCTTCCCCATACAGGGTACCTCCCCGGTGGCCATAACTGATAGTCCTCTCACCACTCAAGCCCCTGGGAAAAGCACATAAGATGCTTCGCTTTATGACCCAAAACATCTGCTGCTAATATGGGTCAGTTTTATCCCCCGATCTCCCAAAAGAAAATCTTGTAATCCTTGCACTTGTATCAACATCCTAGGGAACCTGCTGAGCTGTGAAATATGTAAGCTAGGACACCCGTTGGTTCTCCTTGGCTCCAAAAAAGGCTCCTCTTGGCCCATTTTCAAGCAAGGGGAGAGTTAGGATCCCACAGAGTATTTACTCTGCAAACAGCAGTCGCATTATCATGTCTGGAAAGTGGTATTTGTTGGGTTGTATGGTGGGTAATAGAAAGATCATGGCTGACTTGGTTAAATATTCTAGTGATCTGTCTTAAGCAAAAATGCAAGACGTTTTTGTATAAAATGATAACCTCCTGAAGGAAGGTCACATCCATCAGAATTTACATTCACTGCTATGCATGAGCAGTTGCAGATCATCTTACGCTGCAGTTCCTGGATTAATGCAAACTAAGTGACACATGTTTTGACAAATGCACCATCACCCATTTCATAACTGTAGAAGTGCTTGTCATAGTGAGATTGTGTGTGTGTGGGCAAGTTAAGTGCAGCTGTGTGTATTCACCACAAGCCCTGAGGGCCCTTTTTATCAGATAGTGTACTGTGACCTTTCCAGACAACAAGAGCCCTCCTGGTATCAGGGTTCAGAGAAGAGCAAACATCTGTCCTTGACATAAGTGAGTGGCTAATTTTTTTGTCAGACTATGATTAAGTGCAAGACTCAAACTACGAGGAAAGTACTGATAAAGATGTCCATTAGCCATCCCAAACTCTCTGTGTGTCTGTGTTTTGCGGAAACTCTGAGCTATAAATAGAAACACTCAGTATTGTCGACAGACACAATTTACTGTAAGACACAGAGGTTATTGTTACTAGAAGAATAGTGATGGTACTATTTTCAAATTGTCTCTCTTCAGTGAGATATCCAGTAAAGGAAAGTTTTATCCATCACCTTCCTCTAATCTTTGGTTTTCTTCTTTGTAGCCCAACAGTGCTACAGTTAATTTAGATTTTTGTGGAGTAGAGTCAGATGGTATTTGCTATAACCTCTCCTCTGAATTGCCCTCTTGTTCCAACTCGCTCCCCCCAAATAAATAGGGAAGTTTTCTGCAGTTCACCTTTGACTGTTAAGTTTCCGTATTTATATCTGAGAAAACAGTGAAATTGTGACACTGTCGCCTACATGTGTCTGGAGCTGATCTGTGAATACTAAATACATAAAGGTCAATCCATGACACCGTCCTCACTTGTATAATAGTGACACACAAACACACATTGGCATGCCATGAAAACTAGAGAAGTACCATTCAGATGGATTGTAAAAGCCCGTTATTGAAGTAGAGTCAGACTGCACTGAACCTCTTTTCTTATTTCTTTTAGAAAGATGGTGCAGTGTAATCTTGCATGCAATTAACACTAATTATGAGACTGTTTGAAAATAACTGATAGGTCATACAGTTAACACTAGACAACATCTTAACAAAGACTGAGACGCATGCAGAGCCACATTGAAGGGATGATCATTGATTCTGGCTGAAACATTCAGGTCTGAACGGGTCTATCAGTAGTGACAGTGAGCCCCCCAGAGGACAGCTGCTATCAGTGCTGCCTGTGAATAATGGCACAGCGACATCTAACTTGAAATGTAATAGATGCCCCTAGACTCTGGTGTTTAATTTTTTTTATTTTATTTTGTGTGCTTGTGTGTTTTGTATAGAATGAGTCTTGCAGATAGAAGATAATCTCTTTGCAGTTAACAAATACATTCCATATGTGGCACTGTAAAAACAGATGGTCTGCTACAATCAGTTGATTCATGAAAAAACAAAGTTTCAACTTAATGAAATGAACGCAAACATAATGAAGGATGAAAAACTTTGATATCTTTGCATTCCAGTCTACAATGCCGTTTTATATGGAATAAATTATTTACATCAACCTCAACTGATTCAGGTGCCACCTCTGCAGCACATATCAGTGCTTTTTGACGTGTTAGTGCTGAGACATCTGTGAGGAACAACTTTGCTCAATAATCTGCTGGGAGGATACACGAGGAGCCAGAAGCCTGCAGTAGCCTCTTTGATCATCTTCCTTATGTGTGGTCGCAGTCGTTTCACTCCACTCATTTTTGGCTCAATCAAGGACCCTTGAACGCAGCGAAGTTCAGCTCCACAAAACACGAACAAGCCTGCTGCAGAGGCACCACCGAGACCCAATCAATGAGCAATCAGATTCCCTCTTATCTGTTTGGCTTGGCTGGATGTGGATGCTAATCAGTCCCATATCTCAGTAATGGTGTTCCTGTTAATTGCCTTTGTTCATTGTGGCTGTATCCCCTTTCACTTATGATCTCTATCTGCAAATGAAGTCAGAAAGGCATATGGACCTTGTTTCCAGCCTGGCTCTACTGAATCCTAATGGGGGACTGCTGGAAAAAGTGTTGGCCTTGTGGCCTGGCGTTTAAAACTGTCTTAAGATCAAGGTACTTCTTGTTGTTCACATGTGTTGATGTCACTGCTCTGTCAGGCCTTGAAGTTCTACATTATGATCCCTCTTTAAATCTGTAGCTTCTGTTGTCTGACAGTTTCTAGGATACAGTGCCGAACATGGCTGCCTTTCAGAACAATTTCCAGAATATGTTTTCCACAATGGGGACATATGGTCACTGCTTTTATCATAAGTCCGTTCCTAATGAGAATGGCATGATTTTCATATTCATTGAGCATTTGCATCTAATGGTCATGTGGTTAGACCTGGTAACAGTGTGAAGTTGAACAGCTCCAGGGCAAGTCAACCACCCATCTGAGGGACATGCAAATACAAAAATAATGCTGATTATGATTTGGTTAATCACATTCTACACCATGCCTAGCTGGGAAAGATGGTGCTAGTCAAGACTAAGTTAAGAGTTCCAGCCTACTGCTGACACAGCATGACAGAAGCTGAAAAATTAATTTGACAAATGGACTATGATGCAAATATGCACCTTTGGAGATGGAGATTGATGTAGATCAGAGGTCAGCTGGGTCATACTGAATTGTCTTTTGTTGCCTTCTCCCCAACCTCCAACCCTTAAACCCTTCTTTGACTGAGAGGGGGTTAACCATCATTTCTTTAAATCTTCTCCTCATGCATAAATAAACCTGTACCAGCCAACCTTTGGGCCTGTTCCAGGGAGCAGAAGGTCTAAGAGCATCCCTCCATTAAAACTTTCCCTTTTCTGACTTTGCTTTGATTTTACGCTCGTTATCCCCCCTGCAGCTCTGCCGGTCCTGGACAAGAGGCGTTGTACCTGATGGAACAATGGGAGGGGGGAGGCTGTGCTGCCTGATGAAGCTAAGCCAAGCTTGGAGTGGCAGGAGAGGATTGCATTGTCTCCTTACGTTACGCCGCCACAGGAGAAAAGAGAGAGAGGCACCATTATCCCCAGTTTTCTGCAGACCAAATCAAATTAGCAGCAGAGTGCTCCTGAAAGAAGAGACTTTCCAAAGTGGGACGTCTTACCCAGTCAGTTCTCCTCAAGACCTTTTGTTATTCATGGGTGCCCAGCTGTTGTGCTGCTGCTGTCAAAGCAGAAGACCTTCCCTCCCTGATCTTCAACCTCCTCTCTCCTAATGATGCCCTCGAGGCACGGGGAATAGAGGCGAGGTGGCAGGGTGAAAGGTCTGGATAGAACAAACTCCCCTCACTTTGATGACTTCACTCATCTTGTTTGAAGTGCCACACAAGTTAAAAATTCACAAAGATTTATTGTTGCTTCATCATGAAGGCCAGAGTTTTTTCAGGCCGGTAAGTTAACTAAGACAAATATGGTGTTTTAGTAGAGAATGTGCACTAGGAAAACAGCAGGTGTTATGTAGTAGGCACTGATTATGATAACAGTTGGAATCTGAGAATGCATGCTTGAAAAAGCATTATTGTAGAAATAATAAAGTGGTGAAAAAAGCTTTGTTTATGAAGTGTTCAAAATTAAGAAAATACTTTTTTTTAAAGTTCTGATGCAGTCAAACTGCAGCAGAATGCTACCTAAAAAAGACACTGCATAAAAAATACATTTTGTGCTTCTGCTTCCCATTGTTAACATGACCTGAATATATAAATGGTAAGTCAAGATATCTTAAGCGTCACAAAAAAAACAGACAGAAAGAAACAACATTTTTGTGCAAATATATTGTCAAAGTACAAGTTGTGTTCAGATTCAGAAAAATAAGGCACACTGCAAATCCACTAATACTGTAACTCTCTGTCTTGGTGCAGCCCCCATCAGATGATGCAACACTGACCCCTAGTGGAATTTTAATGAACATTTAAAAATATGTTGCTCAGATTAAACAAAATGTCAAAAACAATCAAAGTGCAATGGAGCTTATTGTATCATAAAAACAAACAATACACACATGACCTTCTTCATGGGTTCCTCTTATCTCTGTTGGACTGGTTTTGTTCCCAGCTCTGCATAAGTACCCTCTTAGCCTGGACACTATCTTGGGTCACTGTGAGCAGCCTGAATCCTTTCTGCTCTCTGAATGGGTCCAAATGAGTTAATCTTAGGCAAACTGGTGCGAGTTTTCATGCAGTGTTGGAGATTAGGTAGTGACCTCATGAGCATGCACTCAGGAGCCTGCAGCACTTCTTTGGCACTTGTGGTGAAGGCACCAACTCTCTTAATCACTGTGTATGTGTGTGCACCGTGAGGCTGTGCTTGCTTGGAAAATGAACAGGAATGATGTCCCTTCATAGTGTCAGGAGCAGTTGTGACATCTCTGCTGCTGAATGTGTTTGTCGTATTTTGACTGGATGCACTCGTCATAACTGGGACAGAGTGCAGAGGGTCCTGAGGTGTGTGAGGACCCCAGGAATCCCGTAGCCTTGCATTACACTCCATGTTGATGCTGACTTCGTCCGTGCACTGTGCCTTCTGGATGGTATTGACCCTGAGAAGGATGAAGTCGCGTGTCAGAGGATGATGAAGACCTCTCTTTTTCATCCGCTCACACGTTGCCTTCTCACTCAGTATCACTGAATGGTTAGCTGTCTCACATCGCTCTCTGACTGTAAAGGACATGTGCCTTTTACAACAAGAACAATTGATCTTAAAATACTTGTACTTTTGACATTGAGTTGGACATGCTGACCTTGTGTTTGACTTTTAGAGCGGGTGTGGTGAAGCAGCTCAGCTCTCTCTGGTTTCTTGCTGCCACAGTCATGCATCTTCTGACTGGGTAAAGCATCCTGTGCAGTGGCATCTGCTCCCACTGAGGTTAAGGGAATCTTTCTGAGTGAAGCTGCAGGTTTCTCAGAAACCGCATCACCCTGAGCCAACAGATTATCCTGGCCTCCCTCCCTTGAATCTGTATAGTCCCAGAACACTTTGGCAAACTGGTACAACTTCACACTGGAGGTTGTGTTCACTAATATGCTAAATGGGGGTAGAGAGAAATGTGGGAGACACTCGCATAGATAGAATACAACCATCTAAACACCAGGTGAGAATGCACCTGACTCACCTGTTGTCGTGAAAGTGCACGGACAGTATTCGGCCTGTTTCAGCCTCTGCTGTGATGTCTCTCAAACAGTCTCCAGTGAGGAAATTAAATATACGAATTTTTCCATCCGCACAGCCAGTAACAACACGCAGGTAGACAAGGGCTAGAGATTTGACCTCCCTGCATTTAATGTAACATTTTAGGGTTATTTTGTAGAATTCTGTAATAGGGTAAAATATATTTAACGTAGTGTTTAGATGATGATAATAAACACATTAGGTGCAGTTGGCTGATATTGTCAGTGACAGGCAGCAGTTTTAAATGTTTAAAAAGACACTGAAGACAATGTTTTCTTACATGACTAAAATCAGAACTGAGTAACTTTAAGGACATTTTTGCACATCAGCTCCAAAGGTCTGGTGCTTACTTTGGGTGGGTGAAGGTCATAAGACACTCCTTAGCCTGACTGTTGATGCTCCAGGCCATGACCTGACCGTTAAAGTCCCCTGATAGAAGGTGCAATTCGTCAGTGAACAGGCACTTCACAGAGCTCTTGTGGGCATCGATCACCTTAGGGAGAGTGCCACGTTATACAAAAAAGAAAGAAGAAAAATAGATGCATGGTGTATGAACAAATGCAAACCTGTCAGTTGCGGACAACACACAATTTGGCATCTGTTAAAAAAACATGTATTAAGAGAGAATATATATATATTTATGAGCAATATTCTCACCCTGAGGAGCGATGCCTCCTCCATGTCCCATACTTTGACAAGGCCCCGATCACAGCTGCTATAGACTGTTGTTGAGCTTATCTTCACACACCGGATTCCGCTTGGATGCTTGAAATTAAATTTCTCAAAATGCTTCCCTGTGTGGAGATTCCACACTAGTTGTGTGGTATTTACGATTAGTTCACGTTCCCATAACAGTAACTGAGCACTCTGCAGACACAACTGGATGATTGATCACCTCTGTCTGCTCCATTTCAAAGTAAAAGTGAATGCTTGAAAAAACTGCACAGCAAATATGTACACAATATTAAAAACACACAACATGGCTTCGACAGTCCAAGTCAGTATTTAGCGTGACCTCCCTTTGCACTTAGCACAGCTTGAATTCTTTTTGGGAGACTGTCTTGAAGTCTTGACACCGTGACAGACATGTTTCACTGAAGCCTGCTGCGAGCACTCGTTCTTCCACCTCTCTCCAACTCTTCTTCTCACATACTGTCAACAACTGGACCTGAACATTTCAAACTTCCTCCGTCGCTCCATAATCTTCTTTTCCACTGATCTTGACTCCAGACTTCGTGAGCTTTTCCACGTCTCACCCTTTTTTCCCTGTTCCCTTCAGAAAAAGTGGTTTCTTGGCCGCTGTCCTTCCACAAAGGCCGTTCCTGATCGAGCTCCTTTGGACTGTGGAAGGATCAACTTGGCATCCAGATGAAGCTGCCAGATGCTGAGCCAGGTCTTTGCTGGATTCCCTCCAGTCTCTCAAAGAAGGTCTCATCAGGTTGTGACAGTTTTCCACTCCTGGTTTGGTCCTTGACCTCTCCTGATTCTTCATATTTATTTAGAACAGCCTGAATATCACATCCTGAGTATCCCCGTTGTTTTTTAAATAGTGTGTACATATTTCCTATGATAAATAAATAGTCATCATGACATTCCTAAAACAACAAATAGAATAGTTGGCTAAGACTTCTGCACAGTACTGTGTATGTTGAATATCAGTAGCTCTCCTGGTTGCAATCATATCTGCAAGTCTAAAATCATGGTACTGGTATGGGGAAAAATGTTTGCCTCTGTGTTCATCAGGAGACGTGAAAATCTCATAAATGCACAATTAAGTACTGATATGTTTTTAAAAAGCTGAAGACATTTGTTTGAAAATGAACTAGGAGCTGAATTTCTTGAAAGATTTGATTACCTACGTAGCACATTTTTTTAATGTGATTGACAGTATATAAGTTGTTTCAGTATATTGTGGGCCAGTGTTAGGCTGCTTACCTTTCACTGTACGGTCTTTAGCTCCAGAGACAAGTGTGTCAGCATGGATATCCAGGCAGCTGATGGTGCCAGTGTGGCCATACAGCACCATCTCACACCTGCCTGTCTTCAAATTCCAACACCTACAGATGGGATGAAACAACGAATAAACACCCACACTATTAAATCTACTTCAGTCAGGAGGGGAATGTATCATCATCTGTACCTAATTAATCATACAAAATTCCAGTCATAGAACTGAGCTATGATGACGGGCACTAACTCTGTACATTATCTCCTCCTCACCTGATGCTTGTGTCACAGCTCGCAGTAATCACCAGGTCCCTGTCTTCGCAGAGCAGCACTGCTCGAATGCTGGCAACATGGCCCTTCATCACTGACACAACTTTTGTTTTGGATGCCACATAGAATAGATGCACCGCACGGTCTTTGGATCCCGTGGCCATCAGTGTTCCACCTCTGTAGTCCACCACCCGGTGAGGATCTTCTCTGTCAAATTCAAGTACACAACCACTCCTTAATCACAGCTATATGACATAATGTGTGCTTTAATACCAGTGTGCATGGTTTTAGTTAAGCCTCCTACATAAGAGAAGGTAATGAAACACACGAACATGTTCAACAGCACTTTGGCAAAATATGCACCACAATAGATGTTTCGCTCTTCCATTTGCACTGTTTTGGTTTTGATTTTGGCATAAGCAGCTTCAAATGGCTTCATCTGTGAAAACAAAAACAAGATAATGAACCTACTCACAACTAATTTCTGGTACAAATGCTGAAGTTTATAGAGGTATTAACCTTTAGGACACTGGGATGTATATCCACCTCCTCATCATCCTTTGTGGGTATGGGGACCTCCAGAATATTGGCATACGTAGGACTGACTCTATTAATACCTTTGAACCTCTAGAACAGAAAATGGTATTATTGTATTATCTTTTTAGATGGAAAAATGAGTTAGTGTTGAACTTTACAGCATGAATCCCAAAAGTTCTGATTCGATGAAGGTCACTAAAAACATCTTTGAACACTTTAAAATATACAAATAATTTATGCATAATTAAATATTTATATTGTTAAGTGTGTAGGGTCTACCATCATCATTGCCTTTATTTGGTCCTGGAAATTTCTCCTGAACTTGATTTCCTCCAGGGTTTGCTTTGCAAGGTACTGCCAGCATCGACAAACCTTCTGGCAGCGTCTCAAAGTGTGCTCCCCTAACAGACCTGTAGCAGAAACATGCACAGTATAATGTCAGTAACAAACTGAATTAAAAGAATATTTTGACAATTGTACCTTTGTAAATACTACATTTACACTGAATTGCAAAGTGTCATCCTTGTCATTATTTTGTCTTAACACATTGTATTGTCTTTTGTCCGTCCATACTTCCTTCAAGTAATACAGCCTTTTAGTTTTATCTGTTACTTGGCAGAGCTGCTGTTGCTTTTATATCCAATGGCTACACACTTGAATGGAAAGGATTTCACAACCATTCTTGAGTATTTATGTGGCATCCCCATGGTACTACCCCAGTGAAGTTGCTTTATGCTCAAGTGCTTGACTTAGGACTCTCTGATTCTGTTTGTGTGTGTGTATGGGTGTGGTTACAGTAGCTTGGAATTCTGATGAAAGTTTTCAGCATGTATAATAATTTGTGTTACATAATATAACATACTTAAATTTCTATATATCTAAAGATATCAAGAATACAGCTAGAGTAGCACTCTTGCAGCCTGTGAACACTGCATATGTTCCTATTGTACCGAGTGGAAACTATCAGTAGCCTCTTAGTTTAAGTTTGTCTACAGTATGTGTTCCCTTACCAAGTATCCTCTTTGACAGATCAACAGGTAGGCAGCCTATGAAGTCTATGCATAGGTTGACTCCAGACATAGACTTTGAGGATCCAGGGACTACCATGAGGGCTGGATCCTCTGAGTCTTCATCATTGTGTGGATCAAGTTGATTGGTTTTGTAATTGGTCACTGGAAAGGGCATATGATAATTATAATAAAATGATACAAGTCAAAATTGCTGAATTCTGCATAAGTATTTAAATAGCCTAGTACCGAATAGTAACTGCAGCGCAACCTAACTACAGCCTTGCGCAATTAAAAAAAATCAAAGGACTCGGTAAAGGTTAAGAAATGACTAGGCTGCAAATCAGTACCAAAAAATAGACAATGTTTTAACTCCTGTACACTTCTGTAAATAAACTGTCCTGCGTTGTGTTTTTTCCTCTGTGATCTTACACTTGAATGGAAGAAATCCTCGTTTTTGTCTGACCAGAAGCACGTTGATTAAGTTAGAGATCATGCGTAAAAGTTCGGTGTCACAGAGTGAAAAAACACGGCAAAGATAGCACGATTTTATCCAGTTGGGGCTGCTACTGAACCAGTCCCACATCTCATTCATGTCTTTGCTGCCAAGTGGTTTCCCATCCAGCGCTCGGGTTGTGCTGCGGCAGGAATAATCTTGAAGTGAAGCTGAGCGCCTCGACCTGGCGTAGGTGAACAAAGTCCATGATGTTACGCTCAGGACACTCTGCATGCTTTCGAGCACTTGTACGTTTGTGCAACGTAAAAGCAGCTCCACCACAAATCTCCTCTTGACATCATCCGAAACCTTCCACAAACGCTGAGTGAAACCGGGTGGTTTGGGGGCGAAGACGCACGATGGACACATCCCGCACATGCTGACACATCCCGGCGCCGTTTCACCGCTCAGCTCGTACGCAGACACACATCCACTAAATTCAGCTAACTTCATTTTGATGTAGTTTGCGGTGCTTTCTGTTGGCTGCGTCGTTGCCAGGCCACTCTTGTTTTCCTCTGTATTATCAACAGACATCATTCAGCAGGTTGCCAGGCAACAACGCGCGCCAATAGGGGAACAGATGCTCTCTGAGGGCATGTAGCCGAGCTAGCGCAT